>NC_051231.1:33190048-33230048 GCF_015220715.1 Pygocentrus nattereri | reverse complement strand
GCTGCTCTGAACTCTCACTCTGATTTCTTTCAGACTACTCAGTCTGAGCGTGTGCAAAAACAGACGGCGGTACCGGAAGTAAGAGAACGGCGGCGCCACGAGACGCAGCAAAACACTTTTGCTTCAAGGGTTCTTTAGCAAAGAAAATTGTTCTATGTAGACCCATGAACACTCAAAGAACCACTGGCATAATTAAAGGGTTCTTTGCTTCATTAAATGGTTCTTCAGATTGATGGAGAACGTGCACGAATGTGCTATAGACCGTTTCTATATAGCTCCCAAAAGGGTTCTTCAAAAAGGTTCTATCAATCTGAAACACGTTCTATCAATCTGAAGAACCCTTTCATGAAGCAAAGAGACCTTTAATCATGCTAAGCGTTCTTTTGAGTGTTGGTATAGAACCATTGTCTCCACTGAAGAACCGCTGAAGCACCATCGAGTGTAGGGTGCTGTTCCTAAGGCTACACGACAAATACATTAGCTTGTCATGACAACTGACGTAATGTCTATAATGTTTATTAAACAGGAGCCATCTATCATAAAGGCTACCTTAGCTAACTTTGATCAACACTGGCAGGCGACGCCTATTTAATAAGCATTTATAAACATTTATGTAGGGTTATGTCAGTGGTCATGACAAGCTTATGTAGGTGTCATGTTATAACTCATTATAACTCACGGTGATTGATTCTAAAACTGTAAGTTCACATGTTGCTGAAGAAAACAATCACAATATGCTTAAAATGTTAAAAAATAGCACACGCAACGTTTGTCAAAAGACAGAAGGGAGCGTCACTGTAGTGTCAGCCTATTTAGTTAAAGAACTGAAAGCAATAGTAAAAAAAAAATAATAATAAAAAATACATAAATAAATTAATTAATTAATGAATAATAATAATATATAGCACTTTTCATACCTTAAAAAATGCAGCTCAAAGTGCTTCTCAATGCAAGATAAAAACAACAGAGAAGAAAAAAACAATCAAAAGATAAAAGTATAAATAAAATAAAAAAAAACAATAAAACTACAACTAAGAAAATAAAAGTGATAATAGTGTGGAATAATCGTTTTGTGCAGTCAAAAGTTTCCACTGTTCAGGCCTGAAAAACTTGCTCTAGCAGTGTATTTTGGGTCATGGTTCCACAGCGAAGCGAAGCTTCTGAGCCATTTGGTCGGATCTGAGCTGTTAAGATGCTTCTGTTCACTTCGGAACTCGTCCTGCTGCCTTTGGCAATCATCATCAATTAAAACGAGTGATCCAGCTCTGCTGGCAGACGCCGCCGTTCGCTTTGGATCGAGAGCAGCTCCTTCATTTCTCCACGCTTTCCTCTTTCAGTCACTCTGCTGCAGGTTAGGCTTCAGCTCATCTGCTCAGAAAAACTTCACAGGCTTTTTCATGAACTTCTTATTCATCTGTAACCTGCCTTTCTGCTCCTGAAGCTCACCTGCCGTTTGCATCTATAAAGCCTCTGAGATCAGGCTGGTGCTTTATTCTCTTTATAGTCGTCTTTGGTGCATCTACACCTACGTCCTGGAGAGCGAGAGCGACCTACTCAATAGCTGAAAGGGTTGGGTTTTTTTCATAATTGAAAATATGCACTAAAAGAGGCGCTGAAATTCCAGAGACTGAAAAGTTTTGCACAAAAAATAAGGGCCAATAATGATAATAATAATAATAATCATAATAAACAAGTCTACAACAAAGCGTCAGAACCAAAAGACTTCACAAATCATTTTAATGGTAATGAAAGAGAAATTTCGGTCATTTGGCATGACATGCATTTTTTTTGTCCAAGTTCATTATTTTACTAAAAAATGATTTAAAAAATAGATCGCATATCAAATTATTTAACTATACCATGTTAAGTCCAACAATGTTCCGTGCTTCGATATAAAATTAATTTTAGTTCCTTTTTGCCTCCAAACATCTAAAACTATTAAGTGATGCAACCGTCCAACCACTGATGTTGATTAAGTAAACTATCGTTTAGTTCTCTAAAATTCTAAATTAAATAGTTCGGCATGATGTCATGTTTAACATTAAAATAACTTTAAAATAAAAATCATGTTGCAAAATAAGGCAAATTTAAAAGAGCTCAACTCACTGAAAAACTCTGTTCTTACTTCCTTAAATGTCAACCAAAAACAAAGGACTTTTGTTTTGACATGCTTTTATGAACGTCAGGCCAGGGTACTGCACAATAAAGAAGAGCCCGAGTGACCTTCATAGTGCAATGCCAAGGTCACAGATTTAGTATAAGTGTGATGTTTGAGTCGTGGTTAGAACGGTTCTGTTTACCATGTCAGATGTTCCGACCTCCGGAGAACCATAAAAATGTCGAATTACTATAATAATGTTTATTAATTAGAAAGAATGAAAGTATAAAGTCAGGCTGAAAGGCAAATGTTTCTATGGGTGCCTAAGTAGATGTCATTTGAAATTAGTCTGAAAATACAGGCGGCGCAACCAGTCAGCCAGATGGAGCAACCAGATCAGCAGCTTAATGAAATAGACCATTAAAAGCTTTGATAACACTCACTGTATTTAAGACAGAAATGCATTTAGATATGAATCCAAATATATACACCAAAAATGCAAGTCATGTCAATGACCCATACATGTATATATATATATTCCAGAATAGTATTGTAGTAGCATTTACACTATTGACATGCTGTAATAGCACTTACAGGAGCAGTTACACTAATCAATATCATTGCACCTTTGACACATGATGTACAACATCATAATAGTGATGTCTACACATACAGCAAACTGATCGATAGCACTGCAGTCGGCTTTTATAGAGACAGAAGATGGTATGTGCCGATGTATGACCTGATAATACAATCAATACTCTCGACTGATGATGACAATAAATATGGCTTTTATAGACCGATGCAAGCCTCCAGTGCAAGCCTTATCTTATATATACAAAAATAAATAAATATCAATTAATGAAAACACGGTGATAATAAATGAAGGCTGAGTGTGAATATATCTGCAGGGAAACCTGGGTCGAAAGAGAGAGGGAGAGAGAGAGAGGGAGAGAGAGAGAGAGAGAGAGAGAAGCTACTCCATGCCTTTGCTTTAGAGCTGAGAGAATAACTGTAAACAAAACAAAAACCATCTGCAAAAACAGTCAGGAGATAAATATATTATTGCTGATGTAAGAAAACCCTGCGCCTCAGTAATGGTAAGTTTACAGGGGAAGGAAAAACATTCTCAAGGCTCAGTCTTAGGGCCTTTGCTTTTCTCTTTGTACATGCTACCTCTAGGTGACGTCATTAAGAAGCAATTTTCATATTCATTTTCATAGCTAGGCTGACGACACCCAGGTATACATTTCCATTCCTTCTGATGATCAGGACTCTATAGACAGACTGACCAGCTGTGTCGCAAAACGTTCTACAATTAAATCACAAAAAACTGAAATATGGATTGTTGGTAGAGAAACTCAAAGAAAGGTGCTGTATGAGGAACTTGGTTCTTTAGCTTCGTGTACCAAACCTGCAGTAACCTGGGTGTGATCTTAGACTCTGAGCTCTGTTTTACCCCGCATGGAAACACAGTCACTGCAGTAGCTTTTTATTGTTTAAGAAATACCACTAAAGTTTGGCCTTCTCTCTCTCTGAGAGCAACGCAGAGAAACTTATTCATGCATTTGTTACAGCAGAGTTGATCACTGTAATGGTCTTCTTACTGGACTTACTGGAAGAAAACTATACATCCTTTACAACTTGGATAAAATGCATCAGCATCCTAACAAAAACAGCACAAAGAGATCAGACCAGTGTCGCTTTAAAAGAGCTGCACTGGTGGCCTGCATCATTCAGGTCAGATGTTAAAAGTTCTGCTACTAGTTTTTAAGGCTATATATGATGTTAAATCACTGCTTACATCACAGAGGCTGTGTTCACATTACCTGGTTGAAGGGGCACAATTTTTTTTTGATCTCTTGCCCTGATGTGACTCAGATCTGATGTTTTCAGGGCTGTGTGGACACAAATCTGATATTTTCAAATCCAACCTGAGCCACTTTCATATGTGGTCCTAGATCGGCTTCAGTAAAACTCTCCTCCTCTTTAACTCTGAGCTTCAGTAAAACTCTCCTCCTCTTTTACTCTGAGCTTCAGTAAAACTCTCCTCCTCTTTAACTCTGAGCTTCAGTAAAACTCTCCTCCTCTTTAACTCTGAGCTTCAGTAAAACTCTCCTCCTCTTTAACTCTGAGCTTCAGTAAAACTCTCCTCCTCTTTAACTCTGAGCTTCAGTAAAACTTTCCTCCTCTTTAACTCTGAGCTTCAGTAAAACTCTCCTCCTCTTTAACTCTGAGCTTCAGTAAAACTCTCCGTCTCTTTAACTCTGAGCTTCAGTAAAACTCTCCTCCTCTTTAACTCTGAGCTTCAGTAAAACTCTCCGTCTCTTTAACTCTGAGCTTCAGTAAAACTCTCCTCCTCTTTAACTCTGAGCTTCAGTAAAACTCTCCTCCTCTTTAACTCTGAGCTTCAGTAAAACTCTCCTCCTCTTTAACTCTGAGCTTCAGTCAAACTCTCCTCCTCTTTAACTCTGAGCTTCAGTAAAACTCTCCTCCTCTTTAACTCTGAGCTTCAGTAAAACTCTCCTCCTCTTTAACTCTGAGCTTCAGTAAAACTCTCCTCCTCTTTAACTCTGAGCTTCAGTAAAACTCTCCTCCTCTTTAACTCGGAGCTTCAGTAAAACTCTCCTCCTCTTTAACTCTGAGCTTCAGTAAAACTCTCCTCCTCTTTAACTCTGAGCTTCAGTAAAACTCTCCTCCTCTTTAACCTTGAGCTTCAGTCAAACTCTCCTCCTCTTTAACTCTGAGCTTCAGTGAAACTCTCCTCCTCTTTAACTCTGAGCTTCAGTAAAACTCTCCTCCTCTTTAACTCTGAGCTTCAGTAAAACTCTCCTCCTCTTTAACTCTGAGCTTCAGTGAAACTCTCCTCCTCTTTAACTCTGAGCTTCAGTAAAACTCTCCTCCTCTTTAACTCTGAGCTTCAGTAAAACTCTCCTCCTCTTTAACTCTGAGCTTCAGTAAAACTCTCCTCCTCTTTAACTCTGAGCTTCAGTAAAACTCTCCTCCTCTTTAACTCTGAGCTTCAGTAAAAGTCTCCGTCTCTTTAACTCTGAGCTTCAGTAAAACTCTCCTCCTCTTTAACTCTGAGCTTCAGTAAAACTCTCCTCCTCTTTAACTCTGAGCTTCAGTAAAACTCTCCGTCTCTTTAACTCTGAGCTTCAGTAAAACTCTCCGTCTCTTTAACTCTGAGCTTCAGTAAAACTCTCCGTCTCTTTAACTCTGAGCTTCAGTAAAACTCTCCTCCTCTTTAACTCTGAGCTTCAGTAAAACTCTCCTCCTCTTTAACTCTGAGCTTCAGTAAAACTCTCCTCCTCTTTAACTCTGAGCTTCAGTAAAACTCTCCTCCTCTTTAACTCTGAGCTTCAGTCAAACTCTCCTCCTCTTTAACTCTGAGCTTCAGTAAAACTCTCCTCCTCTTTAACTCTGAGCTTCAGTAAAACTCTCCTCCTCTTTAACTCTGAGCTTCAGTAAAACTCTCCTCCTCTTTAACTCTGAGCTTCAGTAAAACTCTCCTCCTCTTTAACTCGGAGCTTCAGTAAAACTCTCCTCCTCTTTAACTCTGAGCTTCAGTAAAACTCTCCTCCTCTTTAACTCTGAGCTTCAGTAAAACTCTCCTCCTCTTTAACTCTGAGCTTCAGTAAAACTCTCCTCCTCTTTAACCTTGAGCTTCAGTCAAACTCTCCTCCTCTTTAACTCTGAGCTTCAGTGAAACTCTCCTCCTCTTTAACTCTGAGCTTCAGTAAAACTCTCCTCCTCTTTAACTCTGAGCTTCAGTAAAACTCTCCTCCTCTTTAACTCTGAGCTTCAGTGAAACTCTCCTCCTCTTTAACTCTGAGCTTCAGTAAAACTCTCCTCCTCTTTAACTCTGAGCTTCAGTAAAACTCTCCTCCTCTTTAACTCTGAGCTTCAGTAAAACTCTCCTCCTCTTTAACTCTGAGCTTCAGTAAAACTCTCCTCCTCTTTAACTCTGAGCTTCAGTAAAAGTCTCCGTCTCTTTAACTCTGAGCTTCAGTAAAACTCTCCTCCTCTTTAACTCTGAGCTTCAGTAAAACTCTCCTCCTCTTTAACTCTGAGCTTCAGTAAAACTCTCCTCCTCTTTAACTCTGAGCTTCAGTAAAACTCTCCGTCTCTTTAACTCTGAGTTTCAGTAAAACTCTCCTCCTCTTTAACTCTGAGCTTCAGTAAAACTCTCCTCCTCTTTAACTCTGAGCTTCAGTAAAACTCTCCTCCTCTTTAACTCTGAGCTTCAGTAAAACTCTCCTCCTCTTTAACTCTGAGTTTCAGTAAAACTCTCCTCCTCTTTAACTCTGAGCTTCAGTAAAACTCTCCTCCTCTTTAACTCTGAGCTTCAGTAAAACTCTCCGTCTCTTTAACTCTGAGCTTCAGTAAAACTCTCCTCCTCTTTAACTCTGAGCTTCAGTAAAACTCTCCGTCTCTTTAACTCTGAGTTTCAGTAAAACTCTCCTCCTCTTTAACTCTGAGCTTCAGTAAAACTCTCCTCCTCTTTAACTCTGAGCTTCAGTAAAACTCTCCGTCTCTTTAACTCTGAGCTTCAGTAAAACTCTCCTCCTCTTTAACTCTGAGCTTCAGTAAAACTCTCCTCCTCTTTAACTCTGAGCTTCAGTAAAACTCTCCTCCTCTTTAACTCTGAGCTTCAGTAAAACTCTCCTCCTCTTTAACTCTGAGCTTCAGTAAAACTCTCCTCCTCTTTAACTCTGAGCTTCAGTAAAACTCTCCGCCTCTTTAACTCTGAGCTTCAGTCAAACTCTCCTCCTCTTTAACTCTGAGCTTCAGTAAAACTCTCCTCCTCTTTAACTCTGAGCTTCAGTAAAACTCTCCGTCTCTTTAACTCTGAGCTTCAGTAAAACTCTCCTCCTCTTTAACTCTGAGCTTCAGTAAAACTCTCCTCCTCTTTAACTCTGAGCTTCAGTAAAACTCTCCTCCTCTTTAACTCTGAGCTTCAGTAAAACTCTCCGTCTCTTTAACTCTGAGCTTCAGTAAAACTCTCCTCCTCTTTAACTCTGAGCTTCAGTCAAACTCTCCTCCTCTTTAACTCTGAGCTTCAGTAAAACTCTCCTCCTCTTTAACTCTGAGCTTCAGTAAAACTCTCCTCCTCTTTAACTCTGAGCTTCAGTAAAACTCTCCTCCTCTTTAACTCTGAGCTTCAGTTAAACTCTCCTCCTCTTTAACTCTGAGCTTCAGTAAAACTCTCCTCCTCTTTAACTCTGAGCTTCAGTAAAACTCTCCTCCTCTTTAACTCTGAGCTTCAGTGAAACTCTCCTCCTCTTTAACTCTGAGCTTCAGTAAAACTCTCCTCCTCTTTAACTCTGAGCTTCAGTAAAACTCTCCTCCTCTTTAACTCTGAGCTTCAGTAAAACTCTCCTCCTCTTTAACTCTGAGCTTCAGTGAAACTCTCCTCCTCTTTAACTCTGAGCTTCAGTAAAACTCTCCTCCTCTTTAACTCTGAGCTTCAGTAAAACTCTCCTCCTCTTTAACTCTGAGCTTCAGTCAAACTCTCCTCCTCTTTAACTCTGAGCTTCAGTAAAACTCTCCTCCTCTTTAACTCTGAGCTTCAGTAAATCTCTCCTCCTCTTTAACTCTGAGCTTCAGTAAAATCTCTCCGTCTCTTTAACTCTGAGCTTCAGTAAAACTCTCCTCCTCTTTAACTCTGAACTTCAGTAAAACTCTCCTCCTCTTTAACTCTGAGCTTCAGTAAAACTCTCCTCCTCTTTAACTCTGAGCTTCAGTAAAACTCTCCTCCTCTTTAACTCTGAGCTTCAGTAAAACTCTCCTCCTCTTTAACTCTGAGCTTCAGTAAAACTCTCCTCCTCTTTAACTCTGAGCTTCAGTAAAACTCTCCTCCTCTTTAACTCTGAGCTTCAGTGAAACTCTCCTCCTCTTTAACTCTGAGCTTCAGTAAAACTCTCCTCCTCTTTAACTATGAGCTTCAGTAAAACTCTCCTCCTCTTTAACTCTGAGCTTCAGTAAAACTCTCCTCCTCTTTAACTCTGAGCTTCAGTGAAACTCTCCTCCTCTTTAACTCTGAGCTTCAGTAAAACTCTCCTCCTCTTTAACTCTGAGCTTCAGTAAAACTCTCCGCCTCTTTTACTCTGTCATCCTTTTCATTGTGTGACGAATAGACTAATGGAAATGCTCAAAAATCACTTGCAATAAAACTTCTTCACATTTACTTACATTGAAAGGTGGGAGTGTTTTGGTCTCTCCTGTAAAGTTACTGTTCAGCAGAACTGCAACGATATATAAACCAAACTGAATGCAGTAGAACTGAGGTCACTCAAACCCTGAGCTGGACACAGATTTGTCCAGCACAGAACAGCGATCTAAAGGGTTTTTCCAGTTACGGCAGCCCTGCACCCATCGGCCGATTTATGATTTCACTGGAGCGAGTGAGGCTATAAAAAATTGAAGGTCCGCTGGGCCTCACTAGCCCTGTTTCAGCAGCACACGGTGCTCAGTAGAGCGATCTTACTACTGCTAAGATCAGCCTGCTACAAGACTAGACTTTCAAACGAGCTGAATGACGAAACCATGACGGTCAGAAACGGCCTAGCAGGACACTGTAGGTATTACAAAGAGACGGAGAGATTCCTGTTGGACTTCATCCAGACGAAGGCACATTCTCTTCAAAAAGACGGTTCTACAAGGGTTCCTAAGTCAAGAACACTCAACGAACAATTTGCACACTTAAATGTTTCTTTCTATGGTGAAACGGGTTCTTTGGATTGATGCAGAACGTGCTGTAGTATATGGTTCTGTGTATAAACCTTCTCAAAATGGTTCTGTATTGCACTAAAATGGCTTCTGCTATTGTGACAATGTTAAGCTTGTGACCATTTCAACACACAAAGAACCATTTGAGCATCCAAAATGTTCTCGGTTCTACATGGAGTCATTAGCTTTACTAAAGAACCCTTGAAGAACCATCTTTTTAAGAGAGTAGAAAAGCTAATCTTACAACCACTAGCATGTTGTTAGCTTCAACATCAACCGTTCAACACCTTTGACACCAGACAAGTTGTTCCATTTCCCAGAATTCCCAAAAATCTGGACATTAGAGGGACACTCAACTCATTTGTTAAATGAAGCGACCTTCAAATGACCGCTGGGGGTTCTTGGTTTTCTTCAAGAGGCTATTTTAAGAGGTTCTCAAGCCTAAATTAGCTAAAATAATCCTGGTACAAACTTAAAAAGGTGGTTCTTCAAGGGTTCTTTAGTAAAGATAATGGCTGCACATAAAACCATGAACACGTAAAGAACCATCTGCATGCTTAAATGGTTCTTTCCATGGTGAAATGGTTCTTTAAATGAATGATAGGATGAAGAACGTTTTGTATATGGTTCTATATGGAATATATATGCAGCACCAAAATGGGTTCTGCTATTGTTCTGATGTGAAGCTTGTGACCATTTCAACATGCAGAGAACCATTTAAGCATGCAAAAGGTTCTTTGAGTGTTCGCAGTTCTACATCTTCATTAGCTTTGCTAAAGAACCCTCGAAGAACCATCTTATTAAAACAGTAGAAAAGCTAATCTTACAAGCATGTCGTTAGCTCCAAAATCAACCGTTCAACACCTTTCACACCAGACGGGTTGTTCAAATTCCCAGAATTCCCACAAATCTGGGCATTAGAGGAACACTCAACTCATTTGACTGCTGGCGGATTCCTTGTTTTCCTCAGGAGGCTACTTTAAAGGGTTCTCAAGCCCATGTGAGCTAAGCTAATTCAGCTACAATCTTTAAAAGATGGTTCTTTAAGGGTTCTGTGATAAAGGTAATGACTCCATATAGAGCCATGAATCCAGCTGGTGCTGCAGTTCCTTCTCACGCTCTTCTTCAGCCTCCCTCCGAGAGAGAGAGAGAGAGAGAGAGAGAGAGAGAGAGAGAGAGACTGAGAGAAAGACAGAGTGAGAGACAGAGAGGGTGAGACAGAGAGAAAGAGAGAGGGTGAGACAGAAAGAGAGAGAGAGAGAGAGAGAGAGAGAGAGAGAGAGAGAGAGTGAGAGAGAGTGAGAGAGAGAGAGAGAGATTGAGAGAGAGAGAGTTGTTGTGCTGTTCCTTCTCACTCTTATGCTATTCATCATTCGCAAACAGGCTCTGGCTCCTCTGTCCCACAGAGCTGCTCTCTGATTGGACAACAGCTTCCTCCTCCCAGCAAATCCTGCTGTGATTGGGTTTAATCACTGCCCCAGAGAGACCAGCAGGGCATCTGCTTCTCCTCTCTCTCTCTCTCTCTCTCTCTCTCTCTCTCTCTCTCTCTCTCACCCTGTCCTATCTGTACCCCCCCTCCCTCACTCCCCATCTCTCCCTCTCTCTCTCCCTATCTCTCTCTCTCTCTCTCCCCTCGCTCTCTCTCACCCTGTCCTATCTGTATCTCTCTCTCTCTCTCCCTATCTCTCTCTCTCTCTCTCTGTTTCTCTCTCTCCCCTCGCTCTCTCTCACCCTGTCCTATCTGTACCCCCCCTCCCTCACTCCCCATCTCTCCCTCTCTCTCTCCCCATCTCTCTCTCTCTCTCTGTTTCTCTCTCTCCCCTCACTCTCTCTCACCCTGTCCTATCTGTATCTCTCTCTCTCTCTCTATGTTTCTCTCTCCCCATCTCTCTCTCTCTCTCTGTTTCTCTCTCTCCCCTCGCTCTCTCTCACCCTGTCCTATCTGTATCTCTCTCTCTCTCTCTGTTTCTCTCTCCCCATCTCTCTCTCTCTCTGTTTCTCTCTCTCCCCTCGCTCTCTCTCACCCTGTCCTATCTGTATCTCTCTCTCTCTCTCTCTCTCTCCCTATCTCTCTCTCTCTCTCTCTGTTTCTCTCTCTCCCCTCGCTCTCTCTCACCCTGTCCTATCTGTACCCCCCCTCCCTCACTCCCCATCTCTCCCTCTCTCTCTCCCCATCTCTCTCTCTCTCTGTTTCTCTCTCTCCCCTCGCTCTCTCTCACCCTGTCCTATCTGTATCTCTCTCTCTCTCTCTGTTTCTCTCTCCCCATCTCTCTCTCTCTCTCTGTTTCTCTCTCTCCCCTCGCTCTCTCTCACCCTGTCCTATCTGTATCTCTCTCTCTCTCTCTGTTTCTCTCTCCCCATCTCTCTCTCTCTCTGTTTCTCTCTCTCTCTCTCTCTCTCTCTCTGGGGCATACCAATGCACTGTGACTACAGAGCTGCATTCAGGCCACTTTTCATAAGCTACACTCAAAAATATGGTTCTTCAATGGTTCTTTAGTAAAAGCAATGGCTCTATTTAGAACCGTGAGTAATAAATGCTTAAAGAGAATGTGTTGTGTCTGGTTCTACACAGGACATCATAACAAGAGCAGAACCCCTTTTGATGTTATACAGAACCAACACATCCATCAGTCTGAACCGTTTTACCGTGGAAGTCTGAAATGGCTCTACATACACTGTAAAAAGTGACGTCAGATCTAAAAAAATACTTTATGTGGTAACAAACAACTGAACTAGTAGCAGAAGTACACAGTGCACATATATATCAACAATCTTACAAAGAACCCTCGAAGATCCATCGTTTTTCAGCAGCTTTGTGTCACTGCACTTTTAAAAACCCGAGGGAGGGTGGATCCTCCCTGTCACGGAAGTGAAAACCTGATGTCCACCGTAGTTCTGCTACATGCTTGGAAGTGGCGAGGGAGGGGATTCAGCTGGTTGTAATCTACAACTTCAGCACTAGATGGCACTAAATCTTGCACACTGCACCTTTAACACAGAGCTTGACAACAGCCTGTAGATGAGTTGCTGAATAGTGATTTCAGTATTTGAATACTGGCGCCTTGATCAGGTAACCGGGCCCTCTGGTACTCGTGCACATCACTAATCGTGACACTGTTATTCTTCAATGCAAGTACCTCAGACAATGGACGTTCTCAGCGATGTTTATCGTTATCATGATAAATCACAATACGCTTCTCCGAGTGTTTGAGCGCAGCAGGGAGAGTGCTGGTTTGGGAGAGGCATTTATTTTACATAAGTTGTTTTTCTAAGCTTAAAGATGGTCACGTGTTATTTGTGTTACCTGTGTTGGGTTGTTCTGTAATTTGTGTGGGTTTACTGTCTAACTGTCTAGGAGAGTTGTATGGTCAGAAGTGACCTGCTTGCTATCTTGGCCGTTTCAGCAGCACTGGTGGCCTGTTCAATAAAAGAGCATCTGTTTTTAAAGCGCAATTTTTCCCATCTTCTTCTTCACTGATGTTGCACTTTTGGTACTTCTTTGTCTCTTCCAACTTCTGTCCACCTCTAGGGCGGCACGGTGGCACGGTGGCGTGATGGGTAGCGTTGCCGCCTCACAGCAAGGAGGGCCTGGGTTCGAGTCCCCAGCCGGGCGATCACGGTCCATTCTGTGTGGAGTTTGCATGTGTTTCCTCCCACAGGCCAACTGGACATACTAAATTGCCCTTAGGTGTGAACATGTATGTGCGTCTGTCTGTCTGCCCTGCAATGGAGAAGTGGCTTAGAAGATGTGTGCGTGTTTCCACTTCTAGATGGCTTTGTATAAATTTTGCCATTAATAGCACAGTTTGAGTATCAAACCACCAGCACCAGTCGACAGCCCACACCAGCACGGTCATTAATAAGCTGTGCAACAAATGTAGTTGTGTTATAACTGAAGTTTGGGGGGAGGAGCATGACTGAAACCCCTCCTTCATCCCTAAATTTCACATCCTCACCTTCTGCTCCTATGGCGAGGTGTTCACAATCCCCATCACCACCCCATCTCCCCCCTGTTCCTCAGTCCTACATCAGTCCTACAACAGTGATGAGGGGGTCTGGCCTTCTAGCTACAAGCAGAAGGTTCACAGACCTCCGATTTTTTGTCCTAATGTAACTCAGATCTTTTCAAATCCGACCTGAGTCACCTGGTAACAATGAATGACGGCACAAAAAAGAGCACATGAATTCCGATCTGAGCGTCACATTGAAGTTTGAGCAATGAGTCTTGTAATGTGAACACAGCCTCAGAGTTCTCTCCCCTCCCTCAATCAGTCTTCTCTCATACTACCACCACCATGTTGAAGGCAGGGTCTGAACTCACAAACAGGAATGTAGTCATCATTTTCTTTCAGTGCAATTATACTCAAAAGATTGTGAGAATATTAAATTGTGAACCTGAGTGTATCACTGCACTCTATTCTCACTACACCCCCCCACCCCCCACCCCCCACCCACTAGGCTCCAGCTGTTCTCCTGGATATACAGTCCGAGGTGAGAAGTCTCCCTCGGGAGCATGTGAAGTTATACACTGGGGTTTACTGCTCCAGCAAGGTGTCCATGATTCACACCAAAATAGCCCGAACAGTAACTGTGCAGTAAATTCATCAGAATAACACTAACTGTAACCTTCTGGAACAGACTGTCCAGGACAGTGCTAACGGTGACCTACGCAGTAGATTCACTGCACACCTGTCATGAGGAGGATGATTACTCGCCTTAGAAATAATTACAATTAACAATTTCACTGTACTTGTTTGTTCATTGTGTGCAACTATTACAAGGCTGAAGTGGCCAGATTGGCTCATCAGCTCTCCGGTTTCCCAGCTGTCAATTCCTTTGCATCGTGCAGGTGCACAGTGGAAACCTGTGCGTACCAGATGGTAAACTACTAAATATGGCTTCACTCTGTTTGGGTGTTTGTTAATAGATACGTCCACCACACAGAAAAAGAAAGCATGGAGATCTGCAGAAGACACACCCTTCTCTTTCTGGGCTTCATTAAAGGTACAAGGTTTAGAGGCATCTAACCAGCTGAATCCCCCCCCCTCACCCCTCCCTTTCCAGGCGTGTAGTGCAACCTATGATGGGCATCAGGATTTTTGCCGTCGTCTGTCCTGATTTTGTTTTGCTTCTTCAGGTTTTCTCTTCTTTGAAGGTGAGGATTCACCCTCCCTCATGTTTTCTTGTGCTAAATAATAATTCTGATCCTCCATTTGTCATAATTTGGGTTCTCACAACACAAAAATGGTCAGCAGCACCGGCAGCAACCACTGATTCTTCTTTTTCGACGCCTTTCGACCGGAGTTAGAGCGCCATCAAATTCAAGCTGCTGTTTCAGCGTAAAAACACGAAAGACGCCCTCTAGAGGCAGTGTTTGGTTTGACCGTTCTGGCCTACTGTAGAAACACGGTGGCCTCTGTTGAAGAGGAGTCGCTCCCTATGTAGGTATGAAGGGCTCATTCTTAACTAGAATGAACTAGCTGATTATGCACTAATGAAAAGATAGTTTTGTTTACTATATTCCTTTTCTGCTAACAGACCCCCCAAATATTTGGTGTTCTGCAGTCGTGGCAGATGTGAAAGATTTCATATCACTGAGAATCCAGAGTTTCCCACTTTTAAATATTTTTAAATATGGGCAGTTTTTGTGGGCAGTTCAAGGATGGAAATTGGTATTTATTGGTTTCTGAAAAAACTCAACACAACATTAGACTACTAGCTTGAAACTGACGACAGACAGCTTCCCTCTAAAGGGGTCATCCCGACTGAAAAATAAACAGCACAGACCAGCATAGATCCATGCTGGCCTAAGCTGGTCACCCAGTATGGTCCCACTGGTCAACAGCATCCAAAACTCAACATATGCTGGTCTATTTTATTTTTTTTAGCAGGGAAGTTAAAACTCATGTTTCTATAAGACCCCAGACGTGCCTATGGGTCTTTCTTCTGAGCACTGTAGGTTCACCGGAATAATGCTGACAGTATTGTTAGCATTAAGAGTGTACACCAATCAGGCAGAACATCCTTGTTTCTACCCTCACTGTCCACTTTATCAGCTCCTCTTACTGTATAGCTGCACTCTGTAGTTCTACAGTTACAGACTATAGTCCATCTGTTTCTCTGATACTCTGTTACCCTGTTCTTCAGTGGGCAGGACCCCCATGGACCCTCACAGAGCAGGTACTATTTGGGTGGTGGATCATTCTCAGCACTGCAGTAACACTGACGTGGTGGTGGTGTGTTAGTGTGTGTTGTGCTGGTCTCAGTGGATCAGACACAGCAGTGCTGCTGGAGTTTTTAACACCTCAGTGTCGCTGCTGGACTGAGAATCGTCCACCAACCAAAAATATCCAGCCGACAGCATCCTGTGGGCAGCGTCCTGTGGGCAGCGTCCTGTGGGCAGCGTCCTGTGGGCACTGATGAAGGACTAGAGGATGACCAACACAAACTGTGCAGCAGCAGATGAGCTGTCGTCTCTGACTTTACATCTACAAGGTGGACCGACGAGGTAGGAGTGTCTAATAGAGTGGACAGTGAGTGGACACAGTGTTTAAAAACTCCAGCAGCACTGCTGTCTGATCCACTTGCACCAGCACAGGGATATAGAAGGGTCAAAACTGACAATTGGCCAATGTGCTAGTTAGCTACTGATACCCTGGCGTACTGTACTGCCACTGTCATGACAACCATGAATATGTGAAACTTGTTTCTTCTCAGGAAACTTGTTTAAATGAATGTAACAAGATTTTATTCCACGTCATTTTGGGCCTTTTCTGTTGATGAAATATTCTCATAACATAAAGAACAGTTGGTGTTTTCAGAAGGCCAAGGTTTTCATGGGCGTCAAAATCCACTAGAGCTGCGCGATATGGCAAAAATATCACAATATTTCAGTTCAGTTCTCATATGTGAAACATGATGTCACAATACACATATTACACATTTTCCTGAAGTTGGAAAAGACAAAGTAGAGCAATATTTAAAAACGTACAATGATTTGTATTTAACATTTCACACCGAAGCTTCTCTAAACTCCAACCTTTTTTTCGTTATCAGCTGAAATGCTCTGTTCTGTGATAATATTATACACCAACCTCGCTTAAAATGTGATCACATCTTTACAAACTGTAAAAACATCATTTTTATCGTGGTCAGTTCTGCCTCTGCCTAAAGCGAGGAGATAACCACACTCCTGCGCTAAGCTGAACAACCCCAGCACCACCTCACATGGCTGTGATACGCCAGCTTTCCGTAGTTCGAGCTCTGCTTAGCGTTGATATCTGCTCAGTGAGTTCGGCACCGAGGGTTCACTTTATGAAGAGAAGCGTGATTTTGAGTGGGAAATGAATCGGCTGTAACACCGATTGGTGCCATGAGCAGCTCGCAGAGCGTAAGGATTTAGGGCCACTGCAGCAAACCCTGGCTGACTGGTGACGCAGTCTGAGACCTTGATGTCAAACCAAAGGAAACTTCAAACAAATCCACTTTATTCATTCAGGATTCAGTACATCTGAGTAATCAGGACTCGGGCTATGTTGAATACGGACCTGTTGAACAGATCACGAGAAGCTGGCTGTCTCGGTTGTAGGGAATGCTCGACCGTTCAGCGCCTCTGCCTCTCGCTGCTGGCACTACATTAACTCTTCGGTGGGTTGAGTCAGTGACTCACACTGTTCAGGCTTGAGACGAACTGCCTGATCAGAAGCTCCTTCCCTCGTTGAAGACGGGGATGGTAGTAGAAAGAGATCGTGAGCCTCGTAAGACTCTCAGCTGTTTGATTCTGTCTCTCTCCATATTTTCTGGTAGCGAACAGCAGCCCAGCCCACCCGGGTTTCAATCGCAGCCCCACCTCCCAACCCAAACAAGCCCTTCCCAGTGTGCCCCTCAAACATTTTTCAAAAGTTGAGTCAGGAGTAGAGTCAGCTGGAAACAGTGGGCTAATGATGCTCTCAAACAGGCAGCTGCTCAGTGGTTTTACGTACTGATGACCTTCACGATTCACTCAGAAAAAAAAGCTTATTGTGACATGATGTGTGATTTATCACGATAACGATATTATGATATCGCCCAGCTCTACTCCAAATGTAGCACTACACTCATTCGTCTAGAGTCACCAAAGTTCTCCGGTCACCAATGTTTCTCCGGTCCTACTGGGCCACAGCACTGCTTAGTTTGGCCTTTTCACGTCTCCAGCACGCCTACTGATCACCTGCCAGTCGGCTGATGAGCTCAACAAGGTGGGTCGAGACAGGAAACACCAAACTGTGAAGCACTGACTGGATTTGAGTCAGTAAGTATGGACGTTATGCCACTCAGCTACAGGACCCTGGACAAGCTGGAAGGGCCCAACCTTCCCTTCATTCCCATCTGGTGTTGCCTCATTACAGCTATTGACTGAACTGCGCTCGGGTGAACTAATCATGGGAGCATAAGGCGTCTTTAGTTAGCCCTGAGAAAAGAGTCACGACTGACACATTACATTAAACATCACTGTTTAGCCCAAAGAGTGGGAGTGGTCTCCATGTGGTGGTCTAAAGGGGTCCAATCACTTGTGGAGATAATTACATTTCTAAAAAGTTCATTTGCTAATGGCTAAACTTCATTTCTACTGACCGTATAGTTCCCCTCTGTAGTTCTACAGTTACAGACTGTAGTCCATCTGTTTCTCTGATACTCTGATACCCTGTTCTTCAGTGGTCAGGACCCCCATGGACCCTCACAGAGTGAGTGGATCAGACACAGCAGTGCTGCTGGAGTTTTTAAGCACCTCAGTGTCGCGGCTGGACTGAGAATAGTCCACCAACCAAAAACATCCAGCCCACAGCGTCCTGTGGGCAGCGTCCTGTGGGCAGCGTCCTGTGGGCACTGATTAAGGACCAGAGGATGACCAACACAAACTGCAGCAGCAGATGAGCTGTCGTCTCTGACTTTACATCTACAAGGTGACCGACAAGGTAGGAGTGTCTAATAGAGTGGACAGTGAGTGGACACAGCGTTAAAAACTCCAGCAGCACTGCTGTGTCTGATCCACTCAGACCAGCACAACACACACTAACACACCAGAATCACAGAACCATGAACACTCAAAGAACCCTTTGCATGCATGAATGGTCCCTTGTTCAGTAAGCATTCTTCAGACTGACAGAGAATGTGCTGTATATGGTTCTATGCAGAACCTTTTTGAAAAGCGTCCTCTATAGCAACAAAAAGAGTTCTTCTATTATAGCAAGCTTGACATTGTAACAGCAGAACCCTTTTTGGTGCTATAGAGAACTATCTATAGCACATTCTCCAATAATCAGGAGAACCCTTTTGTGATGCAAAGAAACCTTTAATCATGCCAAGGGTTTTTTTTTCGAGTGTTTGTGGTTCTAGAACCTTTTTTTACTAAGGAACCCTTGAGAAAAAACGTTTTTTTTCTGCAAGTGTGTGGAATTTGATTTTTAAAATGTGGCACTACTTCGTCTGTTTGAAGTGATGCCACAAAAAAATGAATGAATAATTATCGTATCTCGCGGTTCGTGGTGAAAACGTCTTCGAGTATCGCGATTTTCCGTCGTATCGCCCACCTCTGCCGGGAAAGTAGTACAGACCCCGGGCGGGTCAGACGTGCTGTTCGGCATCAGATTTATTGCGTAAAGCTGAGAAAACTTTTTTGTATAAAGTTAGGACTGATCCAGGGAGCGATACGGACGGATCTGAGGCAAAGCGTCCAAACCGGCTGCCTCCATTAAGGGAGCTCAGTCAGAGGAATGCAGGCTGTGAGCGTTTAACCTACTAACGCTTCTGCAGCGGGGCTTTTCTTCCCACCCGCATTCCGTCAAACCCCGTGTGCTGTGCCGGGATTGGTTAGTTCTGTCCCGCCTCCAGCGTTATAATTGGCTAGATGTTCATACTCGCAATCCTACAGCGCGGAGGGCGGGGCTTACGCGGTGCAGAACCGCGGGGGCGGGAAACTACCGGCCAATCGCATCGCGGGAGACGGGGCTTGTATGAAAACGGGTGGGAAAGAGGAAAAAAATCGCGCAGCCAGAGAGCTGTCAAATAAAACGGCTGTTTGCTAAGCGACTCCCCACACGGAGGAAAAAAGGGGACAAAACGACGACTGGACTGCGTAACGGCTGCGAAAACCGGCCGACTTTCTCCGTTTAGTACCGGAAAGTGACCAGCGGCTTACCAAAGCAACTGGTAGCGTGGAAAACAGACCAAACGAACAAAAACAGCCTGAGGCGACATGCTAACAGGCTAAAAATGTTTTAAAACGCTCTAACGGTCATCCCTCATTCAAAAAACGTCGCGCGCTGGAAGTTGGCGCTCGGCCCGCATTCAAACCAAAACACCGTTAGCTGACGGTCTCCCGTTGGAGGGTGCCAATACTTACGTGTAATGCTGCGGAAAGGTGAGGCTCTCCACTCCGGTCCACGGCACGATGAAGATCAGCACAATCTGGAGGGAAACCAGGCAGACGACGCTGCAGGAGCGAGTCAGTATCGCCATGTTCCATTAAAACCGGCCAAAACGAGGTCCACAAAAACGGCTCAGAAGAAAGAGGGATATCCAGAAAACCGGGGCGCCGAGAGCGGAGAGATAATCTCGGGTAGCTGTAGATGCCCGTGGAGGGGGGCTTTGTGGTGGTGATGCTGCGTGTGTGAGGAGACTAGTGATGGAGAGAATCGATTCAACTTGGCGAGCCGACTCTTTCGGACCTCCCGTTTCTAATGAATCGAACGTTCGATTCAATGAGTCACTGATTCACGAGTCAAGTCAAAACCACCCCCTGGTCCATTTGATCAGCTCCTCCGCTGACCGTGTAGTTTCACTTTGTAGTTCTACAGTTACAGACTGTAGTCCATCGGGTTCTTTGCGGACTTCGTTAGCCCCCTTTCAACGGTCAGGACCCCCACAGAGCAGGTACTATTTGGGTGGTGGGTCATTCTCAGCACTGCAGTAACACTGACGTGGTGGTGGTGGTGTGTTAGTGTGTGTTGTGCTGGTCTGAGTGGATCAGACACAGCAGTGCTGCTGGAGTTTTTAAACACTGTGTCCACTCACTGTCCACTCTATTAGACACTCCTACCTTGTCGGTCCACCTTGTAGATGTAAAGTCAGAGACGACAGCCCATCTGCTGCTGCACAGTTTGTGTTGGTCATCCTCTAGTCCTTCATCAGTGGTCACAGGACGCTGCCCACAGGATGCTGCCCACAGGACGCTGGCTGGATATTTTTGGTTGGTGGACTATTCTCAGTCCAGCAGCGACACTGAGGTGTTTAAAAACTCCAGCAGCACTGCTGTGTCTGATCCACTCAGACCAGCGCAACACAAACTAACACACCACCACCACGTCAGCGTTACTGCAGTGCTGAGAATGACCCACCACCCAAATAGTACCTGCTCTGTGAGGGTCCATGGGGGTCCTGACCACTGAAGAACAGGGTAACAGAGTATCAGAGAAACAGATGGACTACAGTCTGTAACTGTAGAACTACAGAGTGCAGCTATACAGTAAGTGGAGCTGATAAAGTGGACAGTGAGTGTAGAAACAATGAGGTGGACATGACGTTATGCCTGATCGTGTATAACTGTATGTAATGATTCAGATTCTATGGGTGAATATTAACATCACAGTAACTACATTTATATTTATGTTAAGTTAAATTATTAAAAGATCAGTATCCAAATGAAATGCTTTAGATTTAGATCACGGATCTAAACATTGTGTAGATACTTCAGAAAGTTCGCTTTAGTTGGGCTGTATCGATTCAATCAGTTTACTGAAAAGAATCTGTGCAAACGAACCGATTCGGGACCGATTCAGACTTGCTGTAGGAGACTGCGGAGCCGCCCACAAACCTTCACAAACATATTAATCAAAACTTCTGAGAGTAAAAGCGCAGATGTGGGATCAGGTTCGTGGCTTTTACAGAACACTGCCCAGAATAAACTGATAAATATGATTTGATGAATATGAATCATTTCTTTAGAACTCCAGCATTGCAAACAGTACAAGCCACGAGGTGCATATTAGCAGATATTCAGTGTTAGACTGGCTATAATTTATAAACATTCCAGTGGGACTTTGTAGATGATAATGCTTTCGTAATATTGACCTACACTGATATTTAAATATTTACACCATGTCCAGATTTAGATGTTAAGTGATACTTATTAGTCCCACAAATTTCACCTCCGCATTTAACCCATCCCTGCAGTGAAACTCCACATACACTAGGGGGCAGTGAGCACACTTGCCCGAAGCAGTGGGCAGCCCTATCCACAGCGCCCGGGGGGCAGTTGGGGACACCTCAATCATGTACTGTTGGTGCTGGGGATCGAACCAGCGACCTTCCGGTCACAGGGCCAGTTCCCTAACCTCCAGCCCACAACTGCCCCCAAATGTCCACTTTTGTCAATAATGGTGTTTATGCAAAATATTTTATCAACGTGCTACTGATGTGCATATTTAATTCAAGTAAATAAAAACATTTAAAACGCACTATGGTTTAAGATGCCATGCATTACCAGTAGTTTCTAGATGAAGAACAAGGAGAACCTTCATCAGCCGTTTTTAAAGAGCCCAGGTCCCTCATTCTGTTATATTTTATTGTTTTATCTAAAATCTATTTAGATTTTTGTGTAGATTAATTTAAGTGACACTTTTCCCCACAAACAGGGAAATTTCATCTCCTCATTTAACCCATCAATGAAGTGAAACACCACATACCCTATCCACGGCACCCGGGGAGCAGTTGGGGGGTTAGGTGTCTTGCTCAAGGACACCTCAGTCATGTCAGCACTGGCAATCGAACCAATGACCTTCTGGTCACAGGGCCAGTTCCCTAACCTCCAGCCCACATACCAAACACAGCTGCCAGTTATGTTTCCATGACTACTTTCCAACCTGTAGTCATCCCTTAGAACTAAACAGGCTGTTTGTGGCTGCTTGTTACCTTAAAGACAGATATATGTAAGTGAACTACGTAGTGACTGACCTGTTTGGTGCTTCATTCAAGGAACAGTCTGGGCTGAAACTCCTCAGATCTTGGATCTGAATCTGGGCTCAGCTAACCTGCTGAAAGTGTGGACATGAGTTTTTCTATGATCTGAGACCTTTAAAAGTAGGAGGTGTAGCGTAACCATGGAAATAGGTACAGCGCACATGTGTCAGGCTCCAATCCTTGCAGGCCAAAACACTGCAGACATCAGCTCACTGTGTCCTTAAGCACCTGATTCAGCTCATCAGCTAATTAGCAAAGCCTTCATGAACTGAATGCAGTGCGGCCTCGAAAAAGAAATCGTAAAAGCAAGTGTGGCGGAAGATAGAAGTGAGAGTAGCTTAGCCATGAAAGTGGTGTAGTGTTGCCATGGGAATTAGTGTAGTGTAACCACTGAAATGGATTGAAAGTGACTATATATGTAGATGTGGTTTAACCATGGGAATGGATAAGGTGTAACCATGGAAATGGATGTGGTGTAACCATGCTAATCGATGAGGGAAATGCTTGAGGTGTAACCAGGGAAATGCTTGAGGTGTAACCAGAGAAATGGTTGAGGTGTAACCAGGGAAATGGATGAGGTGTAACCATGGAAATGGATAAGGTGTAACCATGGAAATGGATAAGGTGTAACCATGCTAATCGATGAGGGAAATGCTTGAGGTGTAACCAGAGAAATGGTTGAGGTCTAACCAGGGAAATGGATGAGGTGTAACCATGGAAATGGATAAGGTGTAACCATGCAAATCGATGAGGGAAATGGTTGAGGTGTAACCAGGGAAATGGATGAGGTGTAACCAGGGAAATGGTTGAGGTGTAACCAGGGAAATGGATGAGGTGTAACCATGGAAATTTATGCAGTGTAACCATGGAAATGGATGAGGTGTAACCAGGGAAATGGATGAGGTGTAGCCAGGGAAATGGTTGAGGTGTAACCAGGGAAATGGTTGAGGTGTAACCATGGAAATTTATGCAGTGTAACCATGGAAATGGATGAGGTGTAACCATGGAAATGGATGAGGTGTAACCAGGGAAATGGTTGAGGTGTAACCAGGGAAATGGTTGAGGTGTAACCACTGAAATGGATGAGGTGTAACCAGGGAAATGGATGAGGTGTAACCATGGAAATGGATGAGGTGTAGCCATGGAAATGGATGCAGTGTAACCAGGGAAACTGATGAGATGTAACTATGGAAATGGATGAGGTGTAACCAGGGAAATGGATGAGGTATAGTGATGGAAATGTATGCAGTGTAACCATGGAAATGGATGAGGTGTAGCCATGGAAATGGATGAGGTGTAGCCATGGAAATGGATGCCAAGTGACCATAGATGTGGACATGGTTTAACCAGGGAAATGGGTGTTATCCACCGATCCTGATCCTACTTGATGGATCTATTTAAAATTCTATAATTCTATGCTGATTATGATGTCTGCATTATTTATTTACAGATCTTCCTACATAATCTGTGAATGTGTGAGACGTGAGAAATGCTGGATTTTGAAAAGTGGGGGTTTGGGACACGTCCACAGCGGAAACTACACTTACACCAAGCAAAGAAAGCAAAGCACTAAACTATGCAGTGCTACAGTCCTGTGGGGTCCGAATTAGACCCTGATTTACTGTACAGAGAGACCTGAGGGGTCTCAGTGCTGCCTGGTTCTGTAGTTTCCTGCTCCAACACCTCATCAGTCACTCATCAGCTCATCGAGTCCTGTATGAGTTGAATCAGGTGGGTTACAGCAGGATACGCTGTGTTTCCCCCCCAACTCTCTGCTTTGCACCTGTTGTCAGTGCCAGCTGCAGTGTGTAGAGCAGCACCAGAGGGACCCCTTCACTGCACCATTTCCCACTTAAAGAGGCCCATTTAAAGCAACTGTGTGGATGTTTTACACTGGAGCTATGAGGCTAACGTATATACAGCTACAGGTTTGAGGAAAGCATGTAATGATTTTTATTGTGCTAACTCTATTATGCAAATTGAGCCCACCCCTCCTTAACCGCTCCACCCTTTTAGTGGATCATCAGTTATTTTGTTTTCCATGTTATTTTGTAGAATTAAACCCAAATTAAAGCCAAACTCTGTGTTTTAATGACCTCTTTACTTTAAATACAGGTAATCAAACGAACAATGCCCTACCATGCTTATTTGATTTTTTTTGTCACGTGTACTGTTTTCCGTTACAAGTGCTCAATTGCTCAAGCTTCCTTTACGTTATAGGAATGTTGGGAAGTGTTCACAAAACATCTTGGGGCATTTTCTCACAGTACTAAGCACCCTGGACCGATTCTTGGCTCATTTGGGAGGAGGAGCTCATCATCGCTGGTTTGCTTTCACAAACAAGAATTCCATCCAAAGCCTGGATCGATTACGCAATTCCATTTGTCAGCTTTCTTCGCACAGCTTTGTCTGTTTGCGGTTTATTGTTATTTTCTTTCTCAGAGCTTTTTGGATACATGGTGTTTCACCATGTAGGACAAAATGAACCAATCATGCAACCCCACACGTGCTGGGAGCGGATAGCTTTCACGCTCATAGTAGGCCGGATCAGAGCTTGCTGGAAGCGAAACCCAGACCACCGGTTTGAGGAAGACCAGAGATCGGTTCTCTGGACCGTTCCCGGGCTCGAAACCCACTTTCACGCTTGACCAAACATACCAATGTCAGAGAGCAAGCAGTGCTGGGTCTGGAAAACAGAACTCGAGTGTGAAAATGTTCGAGTATAAAACAAGTGTCCAGGAAAGGCCTAGTCCTTTATGAATAAGGATGGAACGAGACTCAGAGTTTTGCCAAAAAATGAGTGGGGAAATGCTCTAACGGGCCAACTTCTCTGGCCTCGAGCTGTTTCCAGTGTAAAGTTGAAAAGCCAGCGTGCTCAAGGCATGGATAACCTGCACGTCTGTGAAGGCAACATTAAAGCCGAACACATTTGGGAGCAACATATGCTGCCTTCTAGACGCCGTCTTTTTCAGAGACGTCGATGCTTATTTCAAAATGACAACACCAAGAAGCATTCTGCGCATGTTACAACAGCATGGCTGCACAATCAGAGTGCAGGTGCTGGACTGACCTGCCTGCAGTCCAGACCTGTCTCCCATTGAAAACATGCACTAAAAAAGTGCAAAATATGACAAAACATGAGCTTCATTTCCATACGGACTGGTGAGTGAACGGTGCGTTTAAAGCTTTCGAAAGTTTATTTGCAATATCAAAGTCTTTTATTTTCAAAAGAGAATTGTTTTTTCTGATATGATCCTTTCAAGATGAATAAAGTTGCAGTTAACACACATGTTCTCGCTCTTCCTCACACCACCGTCTCTCTCTCTCTCTCTCTCTCTCTCAGTTCAGCAGGCTATAATCCAGCTGTCACAGCCTGAACTGTACAGCCTAATTACTGACACACACTGGCCATGCTGTGCACGGCAGGAGGGACACACACACACACACACACAGACAAAATCTCTTACATTCCTTGTAAGGACTTCCATAGTTTTCTACTGATTTTTGTATTACTGTAACCAAATAATACTACACCGTAACCTAACCTTAACCTTAACCTCAGTATACAAACCTTAACCTAATCTTAACCTCAGTATACGAACCTTAACCAAATCTTAACCTCAGGTAAACAAACCTTAACCTAATCTTAACCTCAGTATACGAACCTAAACCTAATCTTAACCTCAGTATACGAACCTTAACCAAATCTTAACCTCAGGTAAACAAACCTTAACCTAATCTTAACCTCAGTATACGAACCTAAACCTAATCTTAACCTCAGGTAAACAAACCTTAACCTAATCTTAACCTCAGTATACGAACCTAAACCTAATCTTAACCTCAGGTAAACAAACCTTAACCTAATCTTAACCTCAGTATACGAACCTAAACCTAATCTTAACCTCAGTAAACAAACCTTAACCTAATCTTAACCTCAGTATACGAACCTAAACCTAATCTTGACCTCAGTATACAAACCTTAACCTAATCTTAACCTCAGTATACAAACCTAAACCTAATCTTGACCTCAGTATACAAACCTTAACCTAATCTTAACCTCAGTAAACAAACCGTAACCTAATCTTAACCTCAGTATTCGAACCTAAACCTAATCTTAACCTCAGTAAACAAACCTAAACCTAATCTTAACCTCAGTAAACAAACCTTAACCTAATCTTAAACTCAGTATACGAACCTAAACCTAATCTTAACCTCAGTATACAAACCGTAACCTAATCTTAACCTCAGTAAAGAAACCTTAACCTAATCTTAACCTCAGTATACGAACCTAAACCTAATCTTAACCTCAGTAAACAAACCTTAACCTAATCTTAACCTCAGTAAACAAACCTTAACCTAATCTTGACCTCAGTATACAAACCTTAACCTAATCTTAACCTCAGTATACAAACCTAAACCTAATCTTAACCTCAGTATACAAACCTTAACCTAATCTTAACCTCAGTATACGAACCTAAACCTAATCTTAACCTCAGTAAACAAACCTAAACCTAATCTTAACCTCAGTATACAAACCTAAACCTAATCTTAACCTCAGTATACAAACCTTAACCTAATCTTAACCTCAGTATACGAACCTTAACCAAATCTTAACCTCAGGTAAACAAACCTTAACCTAATCTTAACCTCAGTATACGAACCTAAACCTAATCTTAACCTCAGGTAAACAAACCTTAACCTAATCTTAACCTCAGTATACGAACCTAAACCTAATCTTAACCTCAGGTAAACAAACCTTAACCTAATCTTAACCTCAGTATACGAACCTAAACCTAATCTTAACCTCAGTAAACAAACCTTAACCTAATCTTAACCTCAGTATACGAACCTAAACCTAATCTTAACCTCAGTATACAAACCTAAACCTAATCTTGACCTCAGTATACAAACCTTAACCTAATCTTAACCTCAGTATACAAACCTAAACCTAATCTTGACCTCAGTATACAAACCTTAACCTAATCTTAACCTCAGTAAACAAACCGTAACCTAATCTTAACCTCAGTATTCGAACCTAAACCTAATCTTAACCTCAGTAAACAAACCTAAACCTAATCTTAACCTCAGTAAACAAACCTTAACCTAATCTTAACCTCAGTATACGAACCTAAACCTAATCTTAACCTCAGTATACAAACCGTAACCTAATCTTAACCTCAGTAAAGAAACCTTAACCTAATCTTAACCTCAGTATACGAACCTAAACCTAATCTTAACCTCAGTAAACAAACCTTAACCTAATCTTAACCTCAGTAAACAAACCTTAACCTAATCTTGACCTCAGTATACAAACCTTAACCTAATCTTAACCTCAGTATACAAACCTAAACCTAATCTTAACCTCAGTATACAAACCTTAACCTAATCTTAACCTCAGTATACGAACCTAAACCTAATCTTAACCTCAGTAAACAAACCTAAACCTAATCTTAACCTCAGTAAACAAACCTAAACCTAATCTTAACCTCAGTAAACAAACCTTAACCTAAACTTAACCTCAGTAAACAAACCTAAACCTAATCTTAACCTCAGTATACGAACCTAAACCTAATCTTAACCTCAGTAAACAAACCTTAACCTAATCTTGACCTCAGTAAAGAAACCTTAACCTAATCTTAACCTCAGTATACGAACCTAAACCTAATCTTAACCTCAGTAAACAAACCTTAACCTAATCTTAACCTCAGTATACGAACCTAAACCTAATCTTAACCTCAGTAAACAAACCTTAACCTAATCTTGACCTCAGTATACGAACCTAAACCTAATCTTAACCTCAGTAAACAAACCTTAACCTAATCTTAACCTCAGTATACAAACCTAAACCTAATGTTGACCTCAGTATTGAAACCTGAACCTAAATTTTTGCTCAGTGTCCAAAAGGCAATTTTTCAGTTTTTAAAAAGTTTACTTAGTGGTGAAAACAGCAGAGGCTGAAGTGAGAACCAGTGAAAAATCCCCACTTCTTGTCACTGTGAGAGCATGTAGTCCTCAGAAGGACAGCAAAACACGCACAGCCCAATCCGCTCACTCTGCCGTGTGGAATAATTGCGGATGGTGCTGAGTTTTGTCAGTGCGGTGTGTATCTGGGCTTCCTGCTCACTGACGCCGGGGGGCTTATACAGGAGCGCTCGACATTCCTGAGCCTTATCTCCACCTGCTGCATCCACGCCTTTATTACAGTATTACTGCTGATCAGAACTGTTCTCAGCTTTCACAACCTGTTTACGTCCAACAGAACGTGAAGTTTATATTCATCGATTTCAGGCAAACGAGAAATAAAACGAGGCAATAAACAGAGACCACAGTGGTGCAACACCTTAAGACCACTTGTAAGCCCACACAGCGCGATCATAATACTCTGATATTACAATAGAAGCCATTCATTCATTCAGCAGCGGCCCACTGACTTCTATCATATGGGAATTCTGAGTGGGTGAGTTTTGTGCTGGATTAAATACACAGGGAACTGAGCGTCTGTGCTGCCTGGCTGTTCACGACAGCAGGCGCAGGTTAAGATTAAACACACAAGTATTTCTTTCACAAATCAAGGAAAGAGTAAAAGTCTAATGACCGCTTCTCTGTATTAACACCACTCAGATCACACGAGCTGTCTCTCATCCTGTCTCTCATCCTTTCTCTCTCTCTTTTACCTGGTCATACATCCTGCTCCTCCTCTTCTCTCTCCCTCCCTCTCTCTCTCTCCTTTCCTGCAGGTTTTAATCTCCCTCTCTCTGCAGGAGCTCCTCAGTGGTAATGAACCTGACCTTACAGCCCCATCTCCAGCAGTGAGAGAGAGAGAGAGAGAGAGAGAGAGAGAGAGAGAGAGACCCGAGTCAGGAGAGAACAGTGAGAGAGAGAGAGGCAGAGAGAGGGAGAGAACAGTGAGAGAGAGAGAGAGAGAGAGGCAGAGAGAGGGAGAGAACAGTGAGAGAGAGAGAGAGACCCGAGTCAGGAGAGAACAGTGAGAGAGAGAGGCAGAGAGAGGGAGAGAACAGTGAGAGAGAGAGGCAGAGAGAGGGAGAGAACAGTGAGAGAGAGAGAGAGACCCGAGTCAGGAGAGAACAGTGAGAGAGAGAGAGGCAGAGAGAGGGAGAGAACAGTGAGAGAGAGAGAGAGAGAGAGAGAGAGAGAGAGAGAGACCCGAGTCAGGAGAGAACAGTGAGAGAGAGAGAGAGAGGCAGAGAGAGGGAGTGAACAGTGAGAGAGAGAGAGAGAGACCCGAGTCAGGAGAGAACAGTGAGAGAGAGAGAGAGAGGCAGAGAGAGGGAGTGAACAGTGAGAGAGAGAGAGAGAGAGAGGCAGAGAGAGGGAGAGAACAGTGAGAGAGAGAGAGAGAGAGAGAGACCCGAGTCAGGAGAGAACCGTGAGAGAGAGAGAGGCAGAGAGAGGGAGAGAACAGTGAGAGAGAGAGAGAGAGAGAGAGAGAGAGAGAGAGAGAGAGAGAGACCCGAGTCAGGAGAGAACAGTGAGAGAGAGAGAGAGAGGCAGAGAGAGGGAGTGAACAGTGAGAGAGAGAGAGAGACCCGAGTCAGGAGAGAACAGTGAGAGAGAGAGGCAGAGAGAGGGAGAGAACAGTGAGAGAGAGAGAGAGAGAGAGGCAGAGAGAGACTGAGAGAACAGTGAGAGAGAGAGAGAGAGAGAGAGAGAGACCCGAGTCAGGAGAGAACAGTGAGAGAGAGAGGCAGAGAGAGGGAGAGAACAGTGAGAGAGAGAGAGAGAGAGAGGCAGAGAGAGGGAGAGAACAGTGAGAGAGAGAGAGAGAGAGAGAGACCCGAGTCAGGACAGAACCGTGAGAGAGAGAGAGGAAGAGAGAGGGAGAGAACAGTGAGAGAGAGAGAGAGAGAGAGAGACCCGAGTCAGGAGAGAACCGTGAGAGAGAGAGAGGCAGAGAGAGGGAGAGAACAGTGAGAGAGAGAGAGAGAGAGAGAGAGACCCGAGTCAGGAGAGAACAGTGAGAGAGAGAGAGAGAGGCAGAGAGAGGGAGTGAACAGTGAGAGAGAGAGAGAGAGAGAGAGAGAGAGAGAGAGAGAGAGACCCGAGTCAGGAGAGAACAGTGAGAGAGAGAGAGAGAGAGACAGAGAGAGGGAGTGAACAGTGAGAGAGAGAGAGAGAGACCCGAGTCAGGAGAGAACAGTGAGAGACGCAGAGAGAGAGAGAGAGAGGGAGAGGGAAATGTAACGACCCCATAATCCCGAGGATGGAGTGATGTCGGAGGGAAGAACGTTCAGGACAAAACGTTTCAGCTTTGAAACTTTTCTGATCCTCACAGGATGTGAAAGAGGCCGTTTCCTAAAACTCATTTTTCTCACAGAGAAATTCCTTTTAGACCCGGAGCTCCTTACATGGGCATAAGAGCCCCGACTACAGTGGTCTGTTAGAGCAGCGTTTCCCAGGCCGGCTCCTCAGGGCCCCCCAGACGCCCCTCAGCTCTGTTCCAGACGAACTCCCAGTGCACAGGGACGAGGGAAGCGTCTGGGGCCGTGAGGTCCAGCCTGGACACACTGGCGTAGAGAGTTCTACAACAACGCGGTTCGAGGTCCATGTGTTATGATTGGAGCATGCAGTTAGCGCCATGCTAAATGGTGGGGTATCCGCTTCCATTACTTGTTAGCTATGTTAGCCTCGTAGCTTCAGTGCTAAAACTAAAGAAGCCGCAACAACAAACACGTCTTGACCGGCGGACGGTATTCAGGGTGAGAGGGAGAGGTCTGTGCACACTGTGGTCAAACTATCACTTTAATGCTGTAACACTGGAAGCTTAAGATCTACAAACTAACTCAGGACTGTGTGTACATCACTCTCAGTGCTGATCTGGAACCGGTTTATCCGCTCATCACAGTATTAGAACACAAAGAACCCATCGTTTCACTTTGGCTTTGTTTGTGGCTTTGTTAAAGGGGAACTCCACTGATTTTTTGTCTGCATAACTGAGTGTTTGAGATGGAAACGGAGTCATTCCGAGTGGTTTGGTGTGAAGTGGTTGATTGCAGACACTCATTTCTTCACAGATGTGAACCTTTGGAATGTTGATGATGGGAAAACTGGAAAATCTGAAATAATTAGATTACTTTGGGGGCTATTTTGCCTCATAACACCCTGCATATCATGTATCCCTCCATCTACATGTTAGGCCAAAATCTCATCTCAGATCATCAGGCAGTGAATTCAGAACCACTTTTAATGTAGTAAAAAATGAACGTTCTGTGAGGAGCTTTTAGAGGTGGACGTCTGGTTCCCATCACCACCACTGTGAACAGTTCTGTGAGTTTATCTAGAACAGAGCGTTTCACACCAAACCGCTCCGAACGACTCCGTTATCTGAACCAGTTAATTATGCTGAGAATTTCTAATAATAAGCAGAATTTCCCTTTAATAATTCATATTACCTTTTTAGTGTCTTTTTCATTATTTCTGTTGTTTTTATGCTTTTTATTACTCATATTAGACTCTTGTTTTTAGCGGTTCTTGTTTGCATGTCTACACTGTAAATAAGGGCTCATTCTATGTTTGAATAAAGGTTTTAAGGCCTATTCAAGTTCATGGTGGACATTAATCTGAGGACACATTCGCCCCCTAGTGGTCACCTACTGCTGTTTCAGTTCCATCTTCCACAAAGAAAGCGCAAAACGCAAGAAATCCATTTTTAGACCAACAGGTTGAAGCGTAAAGCGTTTAATTAAGTAAAACAGGTATATAAATATCATTAAAAAATCAACATCAGTGCATCATCGGCAGGTGGTCATGTTCCTCTGATTACAGGTGATGTGATTGTAAACATATGCAGGTCAGCATCGTTTCTGATATAACTGTTTTCTGTTTTAAAAAAGCAGATTAAAAACTTAACAGACTCTTTTACGACAACTTGATTATAAGAATCACACTTAACGTTTATGCACACTTCTACCATCATCCCGCCACTTTTCCCAAAAACGCTTCCCTGTTTGAGTGCATCCGAGTCATTTTCCCAGAGCATCTATCGCGCAGCGGCAGGTCATACTCACAGTATGAGTGAAGGTGAAGACCCTGTATAGACCCCCACAGACCCTCATAATGCTGCACACAAGCAAGCCAAATACAATTTTCCCTTTTCTGTTCTTAAAGTGCACTTAAAACTTCCCTCACAATTAAACTGATTTTATTTGTTACTGCGCCTTTAAGAGTGATATATGTAAAGGAACTCTGTTCTGATTGGCCGGCCTGTATTGCGCCTCATTCAGAAAGCAGTCTTCATTCAAAACATTCACACTGAAGTGAGTGGGCCTGGCTAAACAGCTGTAGGCTGAACAGCTGTATATATGTAAATGTGTTGGGTTGTTATGACATCACAAACACCACGAGGTTGTTTTCGCAGCTTAGAGTTATATATTCACTGTATGGACTGGTGAAGGGATATGGTTTTTTAACATTTAACAATGTTTACTTATTACATCAAACTCTTATTTAGATTTTTCTTCACACGTGACCCTTAAAAGATCACGTGGGTCACGACAGTTCGCATTCTCTGAAGTGAAAATGTAATGTTTGCATACCACATCAAACTCTTATTTTGAAAAATCTGGATTTCCCTTATATGCGTCCTTTAAACAAAAGTTGAAACTAAAATTAAACGATAATCTGGATTCAGAAAGCAGCCTTATTCACAAACATTCACACTAAAATGAGTGGGCGGCGGCTAAACTGCAGTAGGTGGAACAGCTGTGTATATGTAAATGCTTTGGGTCATTATGACATCACAAATACCATGAAGTTGCTTTTGCAGCATAGTTTCAAATATGGACTGCATGGAGTATGAAAGTGGTACGTTTTTTGAAATTATAACAATGTTTACAAATTACGTAAAACTCTTATTTTGAAAAATCTGGATTTCCCTTATATGTGTCCTTTAAACAATCACGTGGGACACGACACGTTACATTCTCTAAAATGAAACGATAATCTGGATTCAGAAAGCCGCCTTATTCACAAACATTCAACGGCGGAGGTGAGTGGGCGGGGCTAAACAGCTGGAGGCTGAACAGCTGTGTATGTCGCTGTTGTCGGAACAAAACCTCGTAACTCCATTTTTGCCATTTTTCAGTTCTTGACATAATTTGAAAGTATCTGTTGATCTTTATATTGTGTGTAGGTTTCATGATGATTGGACCAAAAGAAACTGACCTGTAAAAAAATTCTGGTTCCATTGACTTCCATTAAAAGTGAAGCAGGTTTTTTCCTTCTCCTGTAAAGTCACTGTTTTGGAGATACGAGGTTTTGCTCTGACAGCACAGTATGTAAATGCTTTTGTTTGCTATGACATCACAAAAACTATGAGGTCACTTTTGCAGCCTAGTGTTATACACTCACCGGCCACTTTATTAGGTTCAGTTGCTTGTTAACACAAATAGCTAATCAGCCAATCACACGGCTGCAGCTCACTGCATTTAGGCATGTAGAGGTGGTCAAGACAACTTGCTGAAGTGCAGACCGAGCATCAGAACGGGGAAGAAAGGGGATTTAAGGGGCTTTGAACGTGGCGTGGTTGTTGGTGCCAGACGGGCTGGTCTGAGTATTTCAGAAACTGCTGATCTGCTGGGATTTTCACACACAACCATCTCTAGGGTTTACAGAGAACGGTCCAAAAAAGAGGAAATATCCAGTGAGCGGTCAGTTGTGTGGACGAAAATGCCTTGTTGATGTGAGAGGTCAGAGGAGAATGGGCAGTCTGGTTCCAGATGATAGAAAGGCAGCAGGAACTCAAATAACCAACCAGAATCTCTGAGGAACGTTTCCAACACCTTGTTGAAAGTCTGCCATGAAGAATTAAGACAGTTCTGAAGGGAAAAGGGGGTCCAGCCTTTTACCTAATAAAGTGGCTGTGAGTGTATATTCACTGTGTGGACTGGTGAAGTGGCAGCTTTCTGAAAGCTGAACAGTGCTTATTACATCAAACTCTTCATTTGTGTCCTTTAAATAATCAGGAGACACGACAGGTTACATTCTCTAAAATGCAATGATCTGCAGACAGCCGCGAAGCAGTCATAAAGACATGGCGTGAGCTGGGCCGGCGCTGGGCTGCAGCAGCGCCGGGTGGAGGTTCTCTTATGGTTTACAAAGCAAACCCTGAGTTACTGTGTTAAAAGCACACGAGTGGCTGGCGCCTCTTATTGGATGGGGTCACTCCCTTCTTTGGTGCTAAAAAAGCTCAAGTACAGATCAGAAGCATCACAAAAGTGCAAAACACTAGTGTTCAGAGGTGATGAGGGGGGCGTGAAAGAGTGCTACAGGCTTAGAGAAGAAAAACAGAGAGAAAAAAACAAAAGAAAGAAAGAGATAACGGGAAAAAAGACAGAAATACAGAAAAGCAAAGAGGGTCTGTGCTACAGTGAATAAACCTTGGAAATAAAACGGAGGTGAAAAGAACCAGAAAGAACGAGGGAGAGAAATAAAAGAGAGAGGGTGTGTGAGAGAAGGAAAGACTGAGTGTGTGTCAAATCGCAGGTGCTGCTGATGGGGGTGGTCAGTTTTGCGTAAGGCTGTACGTACAGTACTGTGCAAAGGTTTCGGGAACAAGAGCGCATTGTCTGTAAAATCACCAGCGGTCATTAGAATAAATGCAAATAACAGTAAAAAATTTACATACAGTCCCTTTTTAACAAAACAGGTCTTATGAGCTTTCTGAAGAACAAAGTTCCAGACATCACATATTTTGCTGCTGTCCAAAGAAAAACATCTGCATTTTTCTTTTATTTGATGACTGGACCAACAGAAATGGTCCAAAATTGCTTGGAAGGAAATCTGAAACGTCTTCTTCATCTTCATCAGCGTTAACCGCTCGGTCCAGATAGGGTCGTGGTAAATCTGTAACGTCTTCTTCATCTTCATCTTCATCGGCGTTAACCGCTCGGTCCAGATAGGGTCGTGGTAAATCTGTAACGTCTTCTTCATCTTCATCTTCATCAGCGTTAACCGCTCAGTCCAGATAGGGTCGTGGTAAATCTGAAACGTCTTCTTCATCTTCATCTTCATCTTCATCGGCGTTAACCGCTCAGTCCAGATAGGGTCGTGGTAAATCTGAAACGTCTTCTTCATCTTCATCTTCATCAGCGTTAACCGCTCGGTCCAGATAGGGTCGCGGTAAATCTGAAACGTCTTCTTCATCTTCATCTTCATCAGCGTTAACCGCTCGGTCCAGATAGGGTCGCGGTAAATCTGAAACGTCTTCTTCATCTTCATCTTCATCAGCGTTAACCGCTCGGTCCAGATAGGGTCGTGGTAAATCTGTAACGTCTTCTTCATCTTCATCTTCATCGGCGTAACCGCTCGGTCCAGATAGGGTCGCGGTAAATCTGAAAACGTCTTCTTCATCTTCATCTTCATCAGCGTTAACCGCTCGGTCCAGATAGGGTCGCGGTAAATCTGAAACGTCTTCTTCATCTTCATCTTCATCAGCGTTAACCGCTCAGTCCAGATAGGGTCGTGGTAAATCTGAAACGTCTTCTTCATCTTCATCTTCATCAGCGTTACCCGCTCAGTCCAGATAGGGTCGTGGTAATCTGTAACGTCTTCTTCATCTTCATCTTCATCAGCGTTAAACCGCTCGGTCCAGATAGGGTCGTGGTAAATCTGAAACGTCTTCTTCATCTTCATCTTCATCAGCGTTAACCGCTCAGTCCAGATAGGGTCGTGGTAAATCTGAAACGTCTTCTTCATCTTCATCTTCATCAGCGTTAACCGCTCAGTCCAGATAGGGTCGTGGTAAATCTGAAACGTCTTCTTCATCTTCATCTTCATCGGCGTTAACCGCTCAGGTCCAGATAGGGTCGTGGTAAATCTGTAACGTCTTCTTCATCTTCATCTTCATCAGCGTTAACCGCTCGGTCCAGATAGGGTCGTGGTAAATCTGTAACGTCTTCTTCATCTTCATCTTCATCAGCGTTAACCGCTCGGTCCAGATAGGGTCGTGGTAAATCTGAAACGTCTTCTTCATCTTCATCTTCATCAGCGTTAACCGCTCAGTCCAGATAGGGTCGTGGTAAATCTGAAACGTCTTCTTCATCTTCATCTTCATCAGCGTTAACCGCTCGGTCCAGATAGGGTCGTGGTAAATCTGAAACGTCTTCTTCATCTTCATCTTCATCAGCGTTAACCGCTCGGTCCAGATAGGGTCTGTGTAAATCTGAAACGTCATCTTCATCTTCATCTTCATCAGCGTTAACCGCTACGGTCCAGATAGGGTCGTGGTAAATCTGTAACGTCTTCTTCATCTTCATCTTCATCGTCGTTAACCGCTCGTCCAGATAGGTCGCGGTAAATCTGAAACGTCTTCTTCATCTTCATCTTCATCGGCGTTAACCGCTCAGTCCAGATAGGGTCACGGTAAATCTGAAACGTCTTCTTCATCTTCATCTTCATCAGCGTTAACCGCTCGGTCCAGATAGGGTCGTGGTAAATCTGAAACGTCTTCTTCATCTTCATCTTCATCAGCGTTAACCGCTCGGTCCAGATAGGGTCGCGGTAAATCTGAAACGTCTTCTTCATCTTCATCTTCATCAGCGTTAACCGCTCGGTCCAGATAGGGTCGTGGTAAATCTGTAACGTCTTCTTCATCTTCATCTTCATCGTCGTTAACCGCTCGGTCCAGATAGGGTCGCGGTAAATCTGTAACGTCTTCTTCATCTTCATCGGCGTTAACCGCTCGGTCCAGATAGGGTCGCGGTAAATCTGAAACGTCTTCTTCATCTTCATCTTCATCGGCGTTAACCGCTCAGTCCAGATAGGGTCGTGGTAAATCTGAAACGTCTTCTTCATCTTCATCTTCATCAGCGTTAACCGCTCGGTCCAGATAGGGTCGTGGTAAATCTGAAACGTCTTCTTCATCTTCATCGACGTTGTTTTTTTGGTTCTCTCCTGTAAAGGTGCCATTTTTTGAGATACTTGTTTTTCTTTGAACAGCAACAATTTACTAAATTTCATTAGCAGCTGATTTAATTTAAAGTCTAAGTAAATTCAGAGATTTACTTCTAAAGAAAAATGAACTGTGCAGTGCTGAACTGTGGAGTTAGATTGTTGAAGCACTGGAGCCACACTTTGCATAACCCCTCCCCTAAAACTACAACGCTATAAAAACTAGAGCCACAATTTGCATAACCCCTCCCCAACACATTACCACAAAAAAACCTACAGCCACACTTTGCATAACCCCTCCCCAACACATTACCACAAAAAAACCTACAGCCACACTTTGCATAACCCCTCCCCAACACATTACCACTAAAAAACCTACAGCCACACTTTGCATAACCCCTCCCCAACACATTACCACAAAAAAACCTACAGCCACACTTTGCATAACCCCTCCCCCAATATTATAATACTAGTGCCACACTTACCATGCTAAGGTGTTTCAAGGCAGTTGCTATGGCATGAGGGGTGTGTAGTGAGTGGCTGTTAGGGGTTGCTAAGTGGTTGCTAGTACAGGTCAGTGCCGGTCAGCATGATCGTTAGAGCTTGGGGACCTGCCCTGAATGACTACCTGCATTTTGGTGACGGTTGGGCGAAGATCAATGGGAGTCTATGTTAGCAACGAGGGATGAGAAAAAAAAGATAAACGGATGAGTTTACTGCTGTTTGTATTTATTCTAATATTCCTGTCCAGATAAACAGCTCTATAAATACACTTTCCTCAGGCCCCAAAACTTTTGCACAGTACTGTACTGCTGCCAGAACACAACCCTGTAAGTGGACAAACAGAAACGAAGATCCGAGGTTGTCGCCTGACAACAATACACCAACACACCACTGGTCACAGCAGTGCTGCTAGAGTTTTCACACACTGCGTCCACTCACTGTCCACTCTATTAGACACTCCTACCTTGTCGGTCCACCTTGTAGATGTAAAGTCAGAGATGACAGCCCATCTGCTGCTGCACAGTTTGTGTTGGTCATCCTCTAGTCCTTCATCAGTGGTCACAGGACGCTGCCCACAGGACGCTGCCCACAGGACGCTGGCTGGATATTTTTGGTTGGTGGACTATTCTCAGTCCAGCAGCGACACTGAGGTGTTTAAAAACTCCAGCAGCACTGCTGTGTCTGATCCACTCAGACCAGCGCAGCACACCACCACCACATCAGTGTTACTGCAGTGCTGAGAATGATCCACCACCCAAATAGTACCTGCTCTGTGAGGGTCCATGGGGGTCCTGACCACTGAAGAACAGGGTAACAGAGTATCAGAGAAACAGATGGACTACAGTCTGTAACTGTAGAACTACAGAGTGCAGCTATACGGTCAGTGGAGCTGATAAAGTGGACAGTGAGGGTAGAAACAAGGAGGTGGTCAGTTTGTGTATGTGTGTATGTGTGTGTTTATTCCTCTCCGCTCTGTGCTGGTACAGCGGTCAGCACGGGCAGCAGCCTCTCATACACTGTGATGCCCCTCAGAAACACTTCCTCATTCAGGAACTCGTTGTGGTCGTGGAGGAGGATGGGGGTACGGTTCATCGGGGAAAATCCAATTGCAGGCAAACCCACCTACACACACACACACACACACACACACACACACACAGGGATTAAACTGGAGGGCAGCTTCTGTGTCATCCTCAATGACCAACTGACCAATTCAATGAGAATTTTCCACTTTTTTCAAATGATCTACATAATTAACGTAAATACATAATTACATAAAATATGTAAACAGAGTCGGTTCAGAGCGGTTCGGTGTGGAGCGCTCGGTTCTAGATCAACTTACCGAGTCAGAACCGTTCACAGTGGTGGTGATGGGAACCAGACGTCCCTCTAAAAGCTCCTACAGAAAGTTCCTACATGAACTGGTTCTGAATTCACTGCCTGATGACTGAGACGCTGTTTTATGAGAGTTTAGAGAACTTCAACTCCATTCATGGTGGAGGGAGACAAGCAGGGCGCTGTGCGGCAAAATAGTCCACAAAGAAAACTCATTATTCCAGATTTTCCACTGTTTTCCATCATCAGCATTCCATATAAGCTCAGAAGACTCGTGTAGGTTCTCTGGTGGTTCTGGATGGTAAATAAAGGGTCTATATCTGTGTTGTAGTCATGACGACGCCTGGTTCCCATCACCACCACTGTAAAGACGTCTGAACCGTTTCACACCAAACCGCTCGGAATCTCTCTGTTTAAATAATCTGAAGGACCGAATTATTCAGAAACTTCCCCTTTGAGTAAACCTAAGAGAGTCAGTAAGGACGCTTGAATGAACGACATATATATATATATCTAGTTGCTGTAGGGCGCATCTCCATTTCTGCCTTTTCTTGGTCAGTTTTAAAACTTTAGCCTTGCGAATTTCTTCGTACACAGAAGGTTTCATTGGACAATTAATCTTATTCACTAACTGACATCTATTCAAATATAAAGCCTGCAGTAGCTACTGAAGCGTGCGCATACACACACACACACACACACACACGTTATATTCCCGCTTCCCTCAGGAACATAAACATAGAACAATATTTCTAGCTTTGCTCATTTGTCTCAGTCAGTCTCCTCCAATCTGCAGACAGACAGGGAGACTGATGTTCCAGGCTGACGCGAGCGCGACGCTAATGAAATGCGCTCGGATAGTGAAGATGAAGTGCTGTTCAAATGCAAACAGCAGCAGCCACTCACCGCCCTGATGAAGCGACTGTCTGTGGCAGCTGGAAAGATCTCCTTCTCCAGCGTCATGTTCCTGTCAGAGACACATCGCAACGTTTCAGCGCCGGAATGTCTGGGAGGTCAGCAGAGGAGCGAGAGTCGCTCTGGTTGAGTGGCACATCCTTACAGGCTGAATCTCAAACGGCCCCACATTGACTATATAGTGCACTAGATAAGGCATGAAACACGGCTTCTACACCCCAACAGTGCACACAGCTAGCAGCAGTAATATCTCAAAGCCTGGGGTCTTTACATATTTGTCCAATTTTGTAGACAAACATTATTAGGAAAGTAACTAATTATGAATGTTTTAAGTTTTACTGATTCTTATCCAGAGCGTCTTTTCACATTATTTACATCTTAAAACTGCAGCACAGATCAGCCAAAATAAAAATAAATAAATAAATAAATCTGCCAACTCGCCCCCCCCATCGGAATTACCGGTTCTCTCTGAGTTAATTGAGTTGTTCGTTTACATTACATTTACATTTATGG
>NC_051231.1:33142548-33185048 GCF_015220715.1 Pygocentrus nattereri | reverse complement strand
CCGGGGTCAGGAGGGCATTATGTGTGGAGGCCGGAGGGTGGCGTCTCTGCTATTTGCAGATGACGTTGTTCTTTTGGCGGAATCACATGGATGACTCCAACGCTCGCTGGAGCAGTTTGCAGCTGAGTGTGAAGCGGTTGGTATGCGGATCAGCACCTCCAAGTCTGAGTCCATGGTCTTGGCCCGGAAAAGGATGGCATGCCCACTCCAGGTAAGGGGAAAGGACCTGCCCCAGGTGGAGGAGTTTAAGTATCTTGGGGTCTTGTTCATGAGTGATGGGAAGAGGGATGGTGAGATCAGCTGCAGGCTGGGACAGGCGGCAGCAGTAATGCGGTCACTGTACCGGACTGTAGTGGTGAAGAGGGAGTTGATCCAAAAGGCGAAGCTCTCTGTTAACCGGTCGGTCTACATCCCAACCCTCACCTGTGGTCATAAGCTGTGGGTAATGACTGAAAGAACGAGATCGCGAATACAAGCGGCGGAAATTAGCTTTCTTCGTCGGGTGGCGGGCCACACGCTCTGCGATAGAGTGAGGAGCTCGGTCATCCGGAAGGAGCTCGGAGTAGAGCCGCTACTCCTCCGCATTAAGAGGAGCCAGCTGAGGTGGTTTGGGCATCTGATCCGGATGCCCCCTGGACGCCTCCCGGTGGGGGTGTTCCAGGCACGGCCTACCGGGACAAGACCCCGGGGTCGCCCTAGGACCCGCTGGAGGGATTATGTCTCCAAGTTGGCCTGGGAGCGGCTTGGGGTCCCCGGGAATGAGCTGGAGGAAGTTGCGGGGGACAGGGTCAGCTGGGATTCTCTGCTCTCCCAACTGCTACCGTGACCCTGTTTGGACTAGCGGGCAACGATGATGGATGGATGGTGACACTTATTTTGTTCAAAATGTGCTGCTTTTAAAATCTTGGAGTTCAAATTTGAGCAAATATGAAAAATATGACTAATCACAATTAACTGCAAAATAATGTGATTCATTCCAAGGAATCATTTTCATTGAGAGCCCATAGAAATACTGAGTGTACGTATCTTTAGCTTTTGTTCCTATAATATTTTTCAAACAAACACTTGAAAACTCAAATAACAGACAGACCCTCAGACGCAGGTAAACAGTTACTCACCAGTTTCTCAGCAGCTGTGTTCTCCACAAACCTGGAACCGTGCCCTGGACTGCCTGGACACCGGATAGTGATCCCTACAGGACATACGATCACAGTCTCAGCACATTTCAGTTACGCTGCTGCCTCAAACAGAGCAAAGGTCGTTACACAACGACCCCATGAGAACAAACAGCCAAACTGTGGAACATTCTGACGTGATATCTGAACAGCAGCTGTGAACAAACCAGACACACTCTTAAAAAAGATGGTTCCTCAAGGGTTCTTCAGTAAAGGAAATGGTTCTATATACACAGGCTGATTCAAAAAGACTGATCCAATTTCAAACTGATTTATTTCTCCTGTAAATCATCACAGATCAGTGCAGTGAACTGTAAACAGTTTAAATGATCATAAAGTTTATTATGTAGTTCTACAAGGTCTCAGTCTGAACCTCCTCCAGCTGTACGGACGACATCAACACCACAGTTAAACTCATCCCAGACTGGACTGAGCGTGTCGGGCGTCGCTGCTCTCACGGCTCTTTCAGTGGGATTTCGGAGATCATCCGGTGCTGTGGAACCAGCGCCGAACGCTCTGAGCTGCTGCAGCTTAACTGCCCACAAACATCGAGCCGCACAGTTCTGATGGATTCACTCTTATTGACGTGGAGAACGCAGAACGCTTTCTGCTCAGGGGTCTCAGCTCCTCTCAGACTGAAGGGAGCCAGTCAGAGACTCTATGATCCCCTCTTACAGTTGGATTGTATAAAACTTTGCATAAAAAGGTTCTTAAAAATGTGCTGCATAAGAACCGTTTCGGGTTCTATATAAAACCCATTTGAAAAATGGTTCTATACAGCACCAAAAAGGGTCCTTCTATCATTATTCTGTCAAGCTTGAACCAACAGAAGAACCCTTTCTGGGCGAAGCTGATTTTTGGGATGCAGAGGAAGACGGGTCATCTCACTGTTTTCAGTGGAACAAAACGCTCCATCTACAGTTTTGTTGTTGACCACAGCGGCAGTGAAATAAACCAGATGTTGACCTTATCATGTTAATCTTCCAGACGAACTAGTATTACGCAACAAATATGAAACAGTATAAACTCCACCATAAACAAACAACCCATATAGGAATTTCTCTCCTCTGATGATCACCCATTTTCGTCAGCACTGTGGTCACCACGCCAACGTCTGCACCACCGTCAGCTGAGAACTGCTACAAGGGGCGAAACATCAACGTAAACATATTAACAGCATCGGCTTAATAGACGAGAAGTGTGCACTTACACCAGGGGTTCCTCTCTCCATAAAACACAGTGAACGCTTCAGTGGGGTTCGCCAGGCCTGCCGGACAAACACACGGTCAAAAAACACACATTACACACACAAAGTGTACCTCTTAGAAATAAACGCAGGCCGAACTCAGGCCACAGTCAGATTCCTACGTTAGAGAGCCGTCATTCGACTCAACTTAAGGCATTTCAAATGAAGCTCATACTGTCTGAAAACCTTCACTGCAGCTGACCAACACTGCTGAGCCAGCAAGCTAACAGGCCAACGGTTTCATCTAATAACATTCAAAGTTACTTAAATGGCTGTTACTAATATACATCACCGGTAGGTTGGTGCTAATATAACACATACTATATAATAATATATAACAAAAAATGCACAGAAATTCTGGTAGGCCAGCCACTCCTGGGAAGGTTCACCACTGCTTTAAGTTCTCCATTTGTGGATAACAGCTGACTTTGTTTTGCATCTGCATTTGAATCTCTTTAGAACATGGCATCATGAGCTGCTTCTAGCCTTCACATAGAACCTGTCTGGCAATTTATGTTTAGATTCAACAGGTCTGACAGTGATCATGCCTGGGTGTGGCCAGGGGAACTGAACTCAAGGGTTTACTGAATTTGGTTAACTAGTGGATTTAGTAGCTGAGGGGGCAATTACTTTTTCACACAGGGCCAGGTAGTGCTGAATAGCATTTTTCCTTCGATAAATGAAATAATCAATTAAAAACAGCATTCTGTGTTTACTTAGGTTCATATTGTCTGATATTAAAATGAGTTTGATGTTCTGAAAAATTCAGTTTGGACAAATATACAAAAATGGGAGAATTGGGAAGGGGGCAAATACTTGTTCACAGCACTGAATGTTATCATGATTATTTGAAAAAAGTGATGTAATTTAAAACTGCTTTACTGGTCAAGTAGTTTAGCAGTAGTTTAATAGACCTAATGAGGTGAAGCCGGTCGGTTTAGGCAGACCTTCATGAACTCATTCATGAACTCATTTCAGGTGAAAGTCCTCCAGCGTCTCTCTTGGTAAACCAGTCTTTTAATAGAACGTCATTAATTAGTGACGCTGACGTCTATTAAAATGATCAGAAGCACAAAACACTGAAGGTAAACAGTTTCCATCAGGGAGAACCGAGTGGCTCTGAAATCACTTTTTACACACAAGCAAAGTTTCAGTTTCAGATTTATTTACAACTTAGTTCCAAGTTTAAGTTGAATAAAAACTGGCTTTAAACTCAGGATCACAGATGAGCTCCTTTACTATGTTGATCTGTAGGCGTCTGTTCATAAACATAAACCAGCCCAAACTCATTTACTATAAAATGAAATGGTGTTTGTAGAAATTCAGAAAAAAGCCGCGTCAGTCTCGACTGCATATGTGGACATATTTCTATATTGAGCTCTATTTACACAAAGTTAGGTTAGTTCATCATTTATGTTGAACAGACTCTCCCAAAGTTTTACGCTGCTGCGCTGACGTTGAACCGCGTGCTGCACTGGGTCGGTATGACCAACAGGTCAAAACCAGCTCTAAACAAAGTGACCGCTGGGCCCTGATTGGTGCTCTGGCTTTGCGCTTCTTTCGTTTTGACATGTGACGTTTTTATACACACAGAAACCAAAAGGAACGACAGATTTCTCAAAATGTAGGAGGAAAAAGTCGGATATTAGACTCTGAAATGTAGTGGAGTGAAAGGAGAAAGACGCCCAGAACGGAGAAACTTCAGTACAGATACACCAAAAATACTAAAGTACAGAAACTAATTACATTTACTCAGTTACTCAGTTACTGTCCAGCACTGGGTTTAGGTTTCAGTCCGACTTTAATCAGTGTTCTGAAGTCTCTGTGAGCTGCGTGTGAACTGGAGTCAGTGATAGTGCAGATCAGGGCGCTGCTGCCGTGGATTGTGCTGTTGAATGTTTCACTAGGTCTGAGTTTAATACGCTGCAGACCGTAACGTTCTTTGGTGAAGCTTAATAATGAACACATGGACAATCAGTCACTTCTGAAAGTGTCAATCTGGGCTGTGAAACTCCAGAACTGACTGATTTCATGTTCACTCTCATTGTGTTTGTAAGCAGAAGAGAAGGAATTTTATTAGTTTGAATATGAAAAAATGATTATGCATCCAAGCAAAAAGACCCCAGAGAGATCAGACCACTGCTGTTTTAAAAGAGCTGCTCTATCGTTCAGGATAGATTTTAAAGCTCTACTACTAGTTTTTAAATGACCTCAAAGCTCCTGAATGTCTGTCTGTTTATGATCTTAGATCTGCAGATTCTGACCTTCAAACAACTTCAGTCAAACACAGAAAACGTGCAGAGACTCTTTCAGTTCTTCTGCATCTAAACTGTGGAGCTCTATAATTAGACAGTCGAGCTCAGGCTCCAGCACCCCCCGCAACCCAGAAGGAGAAGCGGCTTAGAAGGTGTGTGTATGTGTGTGTGTGTGTGTGTGTGTGTGTGTTAAGCTTTATCATCTGCCTTTAAAGCTCCCACCAACATGAAAAGTGCTCTATAAATAAATATTATTATTACTGTTGTTATTACTACTACATGTTACTAAAAGTTGCAGCTTTTTAATTTTTTTCTCATGTTTTTAAAAATTTAAACAAAAATAAAAAGTCAGCGAAGACTCAAACCAGTCGATACAAGATAATAAGGCAATCTGGATGTAAATGTAATTCATTATGAAACAAACTACAAAAGTTACAATTATGCAATTACATATAAATAACTGTGTAATATAAAACAACAAGCAAAAATGACAAGAACTTGATTTCTAAGGGTTAAACAGCAGCACATACACTAACTCATTAATATACAGAATTCCAAGGATTACTTGCTGTTATTACATTTAGATAATGATGTAATGTAACCCAGTGTGCACCAAATGCCCATAATAACTGGACTGGTAAGGGCTAAACTCTGAATCTGGTGTGTATGTGCAGAGAAGTTACTATAATGCACACCGACCTGCTAAAGAGCAGCTCCACGGGTCATTTATTTACCTTCGTCCAGGGCGAAGCCGACGTTAAGCTTCTTAAACTCTGGGTGATTTATAAATGACTCCATTCCTTTATGACCTCCGACCTCTTCATCTGGAAAGAGAATGGACTGATGTTTACTGATGTTTCATGGACTGATGAAATTTCTGGTCCAAACCCAAATTCAGCCTGATAATTTTTTACCCAAGCCTGACCAAAGAGTTTGAACCCTCTGTGGTCCGAGTGCATTTTCTCGATTTCTGCCTATCCTCTTAAAAGACTTTTCATATCACATGATCCTCATACACTATATTTCCAAAAGTATTCGGCCGTCTGGCTTCACTCGGATATGAAAGTGAGTGAATCCCATTCTCAATCCATAGGGTTTAATATGATGTCGGCCCACCCTTTGCAGCTATAACAGCTTCAGCTCTTCTGGGAAGGCTTTCCACAAGGGTTAGGAGTGTTTATGGGAATTTCTGACCGTTGTTCCAGAAGCACATTTGTGAGGTCAGACACTGATGTTGGACGAGAAGGCCTGGCTCACAGTCTCCGCTCTAATTCATCCCAAAGGTGTTCTATCGGGTTGAGGTCAGGACTCTGTGCAGGCCAGTCAAGTTCTTCCACAACAAACTGGCTCATCCACGACTTTATGGACTTGCTTTGTGCACTGGTGTGCAGTCATGTTGGAACAGGAAGGGGCCGTCCCCAAACTGTTCCCACAAAGTTGGGAGCATAAAATTGTCCAAAATCTCTTGGTGCTGAAGCTTTAAGACCTCCTTTCACTGGAACTAAGGGGCCGAGCATAACTCCTGAAAAACAACCCCACACCATGATCCCCCCTCCACCAAACTTTACACTCGGCACAATGCAGTCAGACAAGTACCGTCTCCTGGCAACCGCCAAACCCAGACTCATCCATCGGATTTTCAGCCACTTCGTGTCTGAGTTGCTGTCGTTCCCAATCGCTTCCACTTTGTTATAATCCCACTGACAGTTAACTGTGGAATATTTAGTAGTGAGGAAATTCACGACTGGACTTGCACAGGTGTCACAAGACAATCATTCACAAAGGCTTTACTTTATTCCTCTATTAGTTATCAGAATGAGTGATGTTAGCTTGTGCTCATAACCAATATCAAATGAAACTTCGTCTTACCTGGAACGAAAGTTAAGTGGATGGTGCGAGGAAATCTCTTCCCTGCAGCCTTCAGACGACGAATGGCTTCGATATACCTGCAGAGATCAAATGCACAAAGAAACTGTATAATAACTGTGTGACATATGAATATAAACAAGTACATATCCACAGTAGTACGTAGAGCTGAACTCACTGTATAGTGACGCATTTCATGTCCTGAGTTCCTCTCCCGTAGATGTTTCCCTCAGCGTCCTTCACAGCAGCGAATGCATCGTACTTCCACTGCTCCTGCAGAGGAACATCACAGAGACGGCTGTTTTCCTCAGTGTTTACATTCCTATTCTTTTCCCTACAGCAAACTATGATATGTGTGTTTACATGCACTCAATAATCTGATCATAATCAGATTTCTGACTACTGAAATGGTCTTGTAAGCACCACACTCCAGTCTAGAAGTCTGAATAAGAAATCTGATAAAGAGCCTGGATTTTGGCCTCTTACTCTTTCTGTTGGATTTCTCATTTGGAGCATGTGCCAAAACAGATGGCAGTACCGGAAATAAGCGAGCAGTGTTGCCGTGAGACACAGCAAAACAGTTTTTGGTTGGACACTAGCCACGTTTACATGTAGCCTAATAATCCAATATTAATCCGACTAATAGCTCAATTGGAATATAACATGTCCATGTAAACACCTCAATCGGAATAGTCTAGTCCGATTCAGGCCATTCAGAATACAATTTCTACCTGAATTGAACGAGCTGGGTAATCCTGTAAATAATCCATTAAATAGAAGAATAATATCCGTGTAAGCGCCTGTATCCGATTACATTCCCTATCGGAAAGTTTAAGTCCATTCTGCATGTGCGTCGCGTCACAGTGAGAGTTTATACCGTTCAACACGGCGGAGCAGAAACTGGTCTGCAGAGGAGACGAAGTTCATGCTCTGATCTTTAAAAGACGGCGGTGGGACGGACGTCCAGCTTATGTGTCTCAGAACACGACGTCTTCCTCTCGGCCTTCTTTAATAAGGACATGTGAAGGACGTTTTCCTGAGTCTGACGTCATTTTAAAGCAGTTAAAAACACAATCACTGCTCACTGCTGCTCATCTCACTCTGACTAGATCTCACGTGATGCTGGTTGTCATGGTAACGTCTACACTAAGATAACGCCGAGTGACCAGGTCAAGGATGTTTCAGTCATGTCCCTGGCCCATATATGCAGTGATATCTATTCCAACTTGTTTGTAAACTTCAGAAAAATGACATACTGTGATACTGTATCAGCCAAATGTAACTCTTCTGCCACGTCGCTCACCCTTACCTGATAGACTGGGACTACATCAGTGTGGGAGTTGAGGAGGACGGACTTCAGAGATGGATTAGTTCCTGTCCACGTCATGATGGCCACCACTCTACCAGGACACACCTGACGGAATAAGAGGAACACAGATGAGGAAATATTAAAAGATGAGACGCTGTATCACCTCCTGTCTCATATCATCATATGTTTATTTCACAACAAACGGAATAAGTGCATTTTCATCAGTGAGGAAACACAAAACAAGACAAAATGGGAAACACATTTGATGTTTAATGCCCGTTAATGACGTCTTTAGAGGGCGGAGCTGAGCGGCGTTTGTTTATTTGATGGTCGTTAATGACGTCTTTAGAGGGCGGAGCTGAGCGGCGTTTGTTTATTTGATGGTTGTTAATGACGTCTCTGGAGGGCGGAGCTGAGAGGCGTTTGTTTATTTGATGGTTGTTAATGACGTCTTTAGAGGGCGGAGCTGAGCGGCGTTTGTTTATTTGATGGTAGTTAATGATGTCTTTAGAGGGCGGAGCTGAGCGGCGTTTGTTTATTTGATGGTTGTTAATGACGTCTTTAGAGGGCGGAGCTGAGCGGCGTGTGTTTATTTGATGGTCGTTAATGACGTCTTTAGAGGGCGGAGCTGAGCGGCGTTTGTTTATTTGATGGTAGTTAATGACGTCTTTAGAGGGCGGAGCTGAGCGGTGTTTGTTTATTTGATGGCTGTTAATGACGTCTTTAGAGGGCGGAGCTGAGCGGCGTGTGTTTATTTGATGGTTGTTAATGACATCTTTAGAGGGCGGAGCTGAGCGGCGTTTGTTTATTTGATGGTTGTTAATGACATCTTTAGAGGGCGGAGCTGAGCGGCGTTTGTTTATTTGATGGTCGTTAATGACGTCTCTGGAGGGCGGAGCTGAGCGGCGTTTGTTTATTTGATGGTTGTTAATGACGTCTTTAGAGGGCGGAGCTGAGCGGCGTTTGTTTATTTGATGGCAGTTAATGATGTCTTTAGAGGGCGGAGCTGAGCGGTGTTTGTTTATTTGATGGCTGTTAATGACGTCTTTAGAGGGCGGAGCTGAGCGGCGTTTGTTTATTTGATGGTTGTTAATGACGTCTTTAGAGGGCGGAGCTGAGCGGCGTTTGTTTATTTGATGGTCGTTAATGACGTCTTTAGAGGGCGGAGTTGAGCGGCGTTTGTTTATTTGATGGTGGTTAATGACGTCTTTAGAGGGCGGAGCTGAGCGGCGTTTGTTTATTTGATGGTGGTTAATGACGTCTTTAGAGGGCGGAGCTGAGCGGCGTTTGTTTATTTGATGGTTGTTAATGACATCTTTAGAGGGCGGAGCTGAGCGGCGTTTGTTTATTTGATGGTCGTTAATGACGTCTTTAGAGGGCGGAGCTGAGCGGCGTTTGTTTATTTGATGGTCGTTAATGACGTCTTTAGAGGGCGGAGCTGAGCGGCGTTTGTTTATTTGATGGTTGTTAATGACGTCTTTAGAGGGCGGAGCTGAGCGGCGTTTGTTTATTTGATGGTTGTTAATGACGTCTTTAGAGGGCGGAGCTTAGCGGCGTTTGTTTATTTGATGGTCGTTAATGACGTCTTTAGAGGGCGGAGCTGAGCGGCGTTTGTTTATTTGATGTTTATTAGGAACACACTGAGTGAAATTTAATCTTTAAGAAGATAATCATACATTGCTATTAGAATTATTAAAAAATCGACAGTTTTTTTTGTTTTTATGAATATATCATACGTCTGTGTAATAGCACAGCCGTAATCAACTAATAAAAACATGTCATGAACCAGTGTACCTCTATTTTCTTCATGGGTAAACCAAGCTCCTCCGAAATCCTGCCAAGAAACTTGAGAGCACCATCTGTAAACAACACACACACACACACACACACACACACACACCAGTGTGACATAACAGCACCATTACAAAGACCTCAGCAGGCAGCTGACCTCACCACTGCATAGATTCATGCCCAGCTCAGCTCAGTGTTCTGCACACTCAGCACATCCTGAGATTGCATCATCCTGTCTGACCACAGCGCCCTTATCTCTCATTCACTCTACACTGTCAACGCTTTAATCAGCTGAACTGGTTATAAATCCTAATTAAATTGAAATGTGAGCTTCACAGTCCCAGCTCTGACCTAAAACAGCTTAATCTCGGTCTGACTCCTAATGGATGAGATAGGCGATGGATTACAGAGCCTTCCAGGGCAGCTGGCAGTGAGCCACCTCTGAGGCTGTTAATGATTGTTTGGGCCGCTGGTCACAGAGTCAGTGCCCGGTCTGCCAAAACATTCATCTTTTAACAGTTTCAACAACAAAACATTAAACACACAAAGTAACTCAGCAGTGGATTTTATCACATGGTGGTTAAAATCTCACGTGAACTTGCAGCTCCGACGGCCTCAGCGGTCACTTTGTTCAGAGCTGGTTTTGACCTGTTGGTCATACCGACCCAGTGCAGCACGCGGTTCAACGTCAGCGCAGCAGCGTAAAACTTTGGGAGAGTCTGTTCAACATAAATGATGAACTAACCTAACTTTGTGTAAATAGAGCTCAATATAGAAATATGTCCACATATGCAGTCGAGACTGACGCGGCTTTTTTCTGAATTTCTACAAACACCATTTCATTTTATAGTAAATGAGTTTGGGCTGGTTTATGTTTATGAACAGACGCCTACAGATCAACATAGTAAAGGAGCTCATCTGTGATCCTGAGTTTAAAGCCAGTTTTTATTCAACTTAAACTTGGAACTAAGTTGTAAATAAATCTGAAACTGAAACTTTGCTTGTGTGTAAAAAGTGATTTCAGAGCCACTCGGTTCTCCCTGATGGAAACTGTTTACCTTCAGTGTTTTGTGCTTCTGATCATTTTAATAGACGTCAGCGTCACTAATTAATGACGTTCTATTAAAAGACTGGTTTACCAAGAGAGACGCTGGAGGACTTTCACCTGAAATGAGTTCATGAAGCCAGTCTGGTTATAAAAATGATAACAGGACATCAGAGCCAGAATTCCTATTTTAGTACTTTTACTTTATACTTAAGTACATTTGAAGGGAAATACTTTAGTACTTTTACTCAAGTGGAGGTCTAAAGGGAGGAACTTCTACTTTTACTGGAGGAATATTTTACCCTGGGCGTCTACTTTAACTCCAGTACATGGTTTGTGTACTTCGTCCAGCTCTGCGTTTCACTGAGTTTGTTTGCATTTATTAAATCTAATATGCAGCACAAAAACAGCGACTTTACAGGAGAAAGAAAAAAAATATCCTCAACTTCTAATGTCATTTTATAAAAACACTGTAAACCATTTTTATTGACTTATTCAGTTTATATTTATATAGTTATATATATATAAAGTTATAACGGAGAGAGAGGGTTTGGTTCGGACGGCACGTTCGCAGTACTGCGCAGAAGCCTGAGAAAACGGCCTGGTCAGCTGTTTATCTGCTCAGCGAGCCAAAATACGAGCACTGAAAATAAACACAAAGGAATAAATCCGCAATCGTCCGTGATCGCTCAGCACACCAGCGTGTCAGTTTCACTATTTCCAAGCCTGAGATCGAATCCATGCGACGGTGGGAAAGTATTTACGCGATTTGTGTTTATTATAATGTTATTAGACCCTCACCGCCCGGGGCAGTAAAGGGTTTCGACATGTGGTGGACAGTTCTGCTCAGTTCTGCACGTCTGTACTGATTATACAAGGGTTCTCGTGTTCCAGCAGAGCCGGCGTCGACTGTTTCAGCAGTATTTCAGGTACCGTAGTCTGGCTCCGGGTGGACGGTCTTCAGTCGGATATATTCCCTGAACACAGACACAGCAGGGTCCTCTTTAACCCCCCCTCCTCCTCCGCTCGGCCCGTCCTGATCCGGCAGCATATCGTCCGAGTCCTGGAGGACAAACCGGTGGATCATTAACCAGAACCCAGCCGTAAAACACAGACCAGAGTAATAAAGAGAGCCCAGCCAGCTGCTGCGTCAGCACATCTGCTGCTTTTCTTGTCTTAACATTAAAACACATAGAAATGAATTAACTGCAAAATATACATATAAAATAAACGCAATTAATTACACTAATGAACCCGACCACAGGTCAATCAGATGAAAGCCAGCCACACTGGAAAATACGGTTCTTCAAGGGTTCTTTAGTACAGGCAGTAGTCCCAAGTAGAACCATGAGGTCCACATAGAACCATTTAATGCTTAAACGGCTCTTGGCGCTCTGAAATGGTTCTCCAGATTGATGAAGAACGTTTCTACACACAGAACCACTCTCAGGTTCTATAGCACCAAAAATGCTCAACATCATAACAGCAGAACCCATTTTGGTGCTATACAGAATCATTTGTGACACCAACATGAAGAACCATTGGACTAAAAAGAACCGTCTAAGCATGAAATGGCTCGTGTCCGAGACAGAACAACTCCCTTTACTAAAGAACCCTTGAAGAACCATCTTTTTAAGTGAGTACTCGGTAAACAATTGCGTTCTATACAGAAGCAGAACGTTTCTGAAGCTTGTAATGAATGAGCTATTTCTTTTTTTGGTGCTGTATAGAACCAAAAGTGCTCTTTAAAAGAACCACAGTGGTTTTGTACAACCGTGAGAACTCAAAACAGGTTCTCAAGGTTCTATTTAACCTCTGCTTTTGCTAAGCAGCATCTCTCACGGCGTGCTGCTCGGAGAGCAGGTGGGGGGACCGGTTTGATGTCATTCCCGCGAACCAAGACTCTTATTCTGCTTTCCGTTCCACCTTAAATGGTGCAGACATCGCGGAGCCTGGATTTAAGGTGGAGCAGGACATTCGAGTAGTGGTAACAGCGAAGCATCGACAGGGTTCTGACGGGTTCTGGAGATCGTGTTTGATGGAAACCGGTTCTGACTGAACTCCAGGCTCCTGAGGAGCTTCAGCTTCTGCCTCCACCGCGACCCGCAGTCCGGAGTCCGGAGTCACAGGGAACCGTTTCAACCCATTACAGACCCCAAAGCTCCGCCTGAAGCTCCGCAACGACCGGCTACTCACCTCCGTCCAGTCCGGTCCGGTCCACGGTCCGAAACTTAGACCCGCTGTTTAAAAGCAGCTGCCATGTCGCAACCAGCAGACATCGCAGTCGATCAACCAATCATCGATGCGTACCGTTATGGACGCGCCTTCCTGCAGTTTAAAATAGCAACAACAACAACAACAACAATAATAATAATAATAATAATAATAAACAGGCCCTAATTATTTTTTCATTCTTGAGTGAATTGCTTTGTCATTATTTTTCAATACAACCTCAATATTTTTGATATCTCGTTATTTGAGATGCTAAGTCGTTATTTTGAAATACTATCGCATTATTTTAAATTATTATCTCATTATTTTGAGATGATATTTCATTATTTTGAAATACTATCGCATTATTTTAAATTATTATCTCATTATTTTGAGATGATATTTCATTATTTTGAAATACTATCGCATTATTTTAAATTATTATCTCATTATTTTGAGATGATATTTCATTATTTTGAAATACTATCGCATTATTTTAAGTTATTATCTCATTATTTTGAGATGATAATTTGTTACTTTGAAATGCTAAGTCATTATTTTAAGTTATTATTTTGAGATGATATTTCATTATTTTGACATACTGTCCGATTACACTGCGATGTTTTTTTTTCATTATTTTGATAAACAAAAGCATAAAGCATTTCAAAATAATGAAAAAGTTTCTCAATAATGTTTCTCAAAATAATCAGAACTTAGTGTCTAAAAGTTCACTGCAGTTCTGGATGGTAAATAAAGTGTCTATATCTGTGTTGTAGTCATGGCGACGCCTGGTTCCCATCACCACCACTGTACAGAAGAGTCTTTTTTCTACCATAAACAAACACAAAACAAGACACAATAAAGGCCAGAGCACTCCCTCTTTCCCAGCACAAGTCAGGATTCCTCAGAAATGCTGGCTAACTTCAGCCAAAAGTGAGGACTGTCCAGGCTGAATGTCCCCATCAATGTCCTCGTCTCGTGCCGGGCAGGTTGACTGAAATCCTGCGATTTGAAATAAACTGCAGGTTAGCGTCTGATTTAGTGCTGAGTCAGCAGGTCATTTTTTCATTTTAATGAATATTTACAAGCTCCAGACCAAAGACAGACCATGAAGTCCACCCACACTGTACACTGTACCTACATTTCAATGGATAAAACCTCTAAAAATGTGAAAAGCATAAATAACTCAACTACCCTGACGGCAAGAGGACAGCGGACCACTGTTGGCCCACTAATGGCAAAGCCGGTGGTCCACTGGCGTTTTGCTCTGCGTTTTCCGGGCGGCCCACCGGTGGTTAAGCAGCGTATTAGATAAAATTCCTCTCATCATCGCTGATTTTCCGCTCAGAGTCCAGTCTACTGATTTCTCCTTCTTCTTTTCTTTAGTCACACTTCATAAATTAGTTCAGTGAATCACTGTAATCCAGCTCAGCGTCAGCGTTTTCTATAAAATCATTTATATCAGGCCTAGTCGTGATTTTTCTAAAATAAAAGTCTGTGTGCCTCTAAAATCTGTTTAAGGAGATTAAAAACTAGTAAGAGTTTGTACACAGGACAGTAACCTGGGTGGTCCGAGGGTGGACCAGCAACTGCATACAGTCAGCGGGGTGCTGACCTTTTGAAGCCAGCAGACCATCATATGCTCGCTATATCTGGGTACCTTGCAACTAGCTTTGTGTAGCCGTTACTGAAGGGCGTGTCTAACTGAGGGCTGAATAGGGACCATCTCCATGTTAATGCCTATAGATTTAGACTGGGATTCATAAAAGCTCCTGCAGGTGTCCCAATACATTTGTCCATACAGGCTACAGTCAGTATAGGTGTTTCTTCTATTGTGACCGCATGGGTGTGGACGCAGAGGATTATGGGATATGTAAATCAGCAAAGGATACACTTCTCACCACATTTTTTTTTATTACTTTATTTGCAATTTAATCCAAAGCACACTCTTTTTTTCTGACAAGGAAGCTCTCTTTTCCAACAATTGCAGGTATTTTTTTCTGCTGAATTCCTCAGAAATGCTGGCTAACTTCAGCCAAAAGTGAGGACTGTCCAGGCTGAATGTCCCCATCACCGTCTCGTGCCGGGCAGGTTGACTTTCGCTTTAAATGACCTGGTTAAGTCAGAAATCCTGCGATTTGAAATACACTGCAGGTTAGTGTCTGATTTAGTGCTGAGTCAGCAGGTCATTTTTTCATTTTTTTATGAATATTTACAAGCTACAGACCAAAGACAGACCATAATGTCCACACACACTATACACTGTACATACATTTTAATGGCTAAAACCTCTAGGAACATAAATAAATAAATAGCTCAACTTGCGACTAGTGTAGCCGTTACTGAAGGGCGTGTCTAACTGAGGGCTGAATAAGCTGGACTGTAAACCTCCTCCCGTCTGAGAGAAATCATATCTTCATATTCCTCTCAGAGCTATTAACACCACAGCATGAACCGCTAACATGCACCTGTTCTGTTCAGTGTGGTGATGATGTTCCTCTGGAGGTGTTGCCCTCAGCACACAGACAGGGCTGCTTTAGTTCTCCTGACACACTTCATTCAGCTCAGAAACGCTTTGGAAACGAGACGAAGAGCCGAAAGAGGTGCTAACAGAGCCGGTTTATGAGGAGCCTGGCCGCTTCCTATTTCCCTCGTTATATCAACAGGACTGCTGAACAGCAGGGGCGCCCACGAGTGAATCCTCAACGAATGGGAGTGAATGGAGCTCAACGGCTAAAAACGAGAAGTTAAAATAGTCTCTAATCACTCGTCCGGAACGTTTCTTTAATTTTAGAATGTAGGAGGATGTGTTTCACTAAAATAACAAAGAAATCTCACCGATATAATTTCTTTCAGCTCACTGGCTGTTCGCGCTCACTGACATCACGGACATACATGAGGCGCCGTTTTAAACTCATATAACTCGAGTTTAAAAGCTCTTAATAATATAACAGCAGTGTTAAAATGTTTTATGATATTCACTGTTCAGGAAACGACTGCATTCTTTTACATTAGAGATGTTTCAGCGTTTATAAACTATGATTTACTGCTGTCGCCTCACAGCAAGGAGGGCCTGGGTTCGATTCCCCGACCGGGGTCCTCTCTATGTGGAGTTTGCATGTTAACTAACTACATTATTCAACCTAAATAAACATTTTGAATGAGCAATGAATAAAACCAGTTCAATTGCTTTTTACAACATAATGTTTTGAGGTTGAACTGATGAGCCCTTTTTACAGCATAAGGCCCAACTCTGAAAGGGGGAGGAGTCCATGTGGGTGTATTTAACTACATTCAGTTGAAAGTAGGCAATTCCTTTTCGACTGGCAGAAAGGTTGGCACCACAGGTAAGTCATGCTCTGCTCTGCACGACTGTCGAGAGCTGCTAAATAAGACTGCTTTATTGGAAACTTATGAAAAAGAAAACGCAGGAACGCTTTTCGTTTAAATGAGAATTACATCACTTTTTCTGCCTAATTAAGTGGTTGAGATGTAATCAGAGCGGTTCTGAGCGGTTTGGTGTGAAACACTCCGTTCTAGATAAACCCACAGTCTGTTCTCTGTTCTCAGTGGTGGTGATAGGAACCAGACGTCCACCTCTAAAAGCTCCTCACAGAAAGTTCCCACATAAAAATGGTTCTGAATCCACTGCCTGATGATCTGAGACGCTGTTTTATGGTAGTTTCGAGAGGATTTTGGTCTTTAAACCCTTTCAGAGTGGAGGGATACATAACATGCAGCGCGCTGTGAGGCAAAATAGTTCCAAACTAAGACTATTTCAGATTTTCCACAATTTTACCATCATTAATATTCCATGTAAACTCAGAGGATACGTGCAGGTTCACTGGTGGCTGTCAGTAAGTTGTCTTTAATTGACCGTTTCACATCAAGTCACTCTAAATTTGGTGGTTTTTGTGATTAAAAAAATAAATCAATTCTAAACTTCAGTCGGCACCCAGTCACACAGCTGAGATGCACAATGAAGCTTGTCTTTATCTTTTCATACCTTTGTTATTTTCGCATCTGCAGTACAGGAAACCAAACAGAGCTGAACAGCAGTGTGGTTTCCTGTATTGCATGTGTTGGTACATTCTGTATAATAAAGGCTGTGGGAAATGAGCCTGTCGTGATTTGGAAAGCAGGTCATTTAGAGCCTGTAATAATGGCTCTTCTGCACTTTTGCATTATTGCTTATTCTTTTATATGAATTTCCATTATAATAGAATTATAATATAACACCTACTCTGATTGATTAAGACGGATGGTAAATACTGACTGTGCAGTTTAACAGCTGATAAAAGTTAGTTTCATTTTTGGTTTCTCACTTGGCTGCCACTGTTTGTGCTCGGAGAGAAAAGCCTTTTTTTCAAAGTGTTTATTTGTTTTCTATTAACCCAAATGAAAAACACGGTCATGTGTTTTTCTTAAGGTGATTAAAGACATAAAAAGACATGAAATCAATTCTAGTTTTAGAAAAAGGAATTTTTAAAGATGCTTTTTCCTAAAACTTTGGCTAGATTATTAGTCTTTAGAGCAGGTTTTGCTGAAATAATGATTTGACCGTTTTCTTTGTCCAAACAGACATAAACGACAAACTGGAATTGGGTTCTGTAAGCCCTGCTCTACTAAAGCTACTTCTTATTCACTATTCGTGTGCGTTTTGGCTGCTGTTGGAGAAAACACATCTGTTGATGCCCTGCATGTAGCTAAGAGGCTACAAACACAACAAGTCAAAAATCCAACAGTTCCCAAACTTCCTCATACGTAACCAACTGAGGAAACAACAAAGATTTTAAGGAAATTTAATGAAAACATTTAAGATGATCTTTTTGAGAAGTTCTCAAGTATTTTTTCAAGAGCTGCATTTAAGAAAACTGAGTGTTTTTTCCCACGCACCCAATAATCAGATCATAATCAGATTTCTGCACTTATCATGTAAACATCATACTCCGATCTAGAAAACTGATAAAGAGGCTGGATTGTAGCTCAGTAGTCAGATTTCTCCGTGCTGTGAGCTCTCACTCTGATTTCTTTCGGATTTCTCAGACTGAGCATGTGAGCAGCGTCGCCGTGAGACGCAGCCAAAAAATTTTATAGCGACGCTAAAACTGACTACACGCTTCACGAAATGAAGGACTTAAATATTCCTCATCTTCTACATGACGTATGCTCATATTTCCAGGTAAAGTGGCGGCATTTTTTCTTAAATCGCGGCATGAAGTTTGAGTTTTACGCTACGTTTTTGTCTCGTCATCTTCTGAGTTTATTGGCTGGTTGTAAAGCAGAAATCTGATCACTGTCTGACTCATGTAGACCCGGAGTTTTGCTTTATCTGATTACTCATGTGCTTATAAACGCGTTGATCAAATTCAGATTTTCTGCAGATTAGATCAGATTATTAAGTGCAGGTAAAAACACTCAAACTTATTTTTTCATGAATCTGGCCCCTTGTTCACTTGACTATGAAGGCTTTGTTCTTTTTCCTGTTTGGGTGATGTACTTATTTTTAGTGAAATTTGCTAAATCATATATGAACGTTTAAACATCCTTTAATCTCTAAATTCTCTTAATGACTGAATCTTTCTAATGTTTTATTAGCTGCCTGGCTCAACGTACGAGACCCTTTTGTCTAAGTCACTGTGCAGCCAGCAGCAGTTAACACAGCAGTCGTCACACAGTTTGAAGGTAGGTGAGTAATTATCACAGGGACAGACTGGATCTTGCAACAGGACTGTGTGACAACCTGTTAACATTCTGGTAGCTGATAGTGGGGCAGTCATGAGCTGGAGGTTAGGGAACTGGCCCTTTTGCCACATTTACATGCAGCCTGATAATCCGTTAAAAATCCCACTAATAGCTCGATCTGAATAGTATACATCCATGTAAACACCTCAGAATAGTCTAGTCTTATTGAGGCCATTTAATCGAGCTGGGTTATCCTGTAAATAATCCGTTAAATAGAAGAATAATATCCGTGTAAACGCCTGTATCCGATTACATTCCCTATCGGAAAGTTTAAGTCCGTTCTGCATGTGCGACGCATCACAGTGAGAGTTTATACCGTTCAACACGGCGGAGCAGAAACTGGTCTACAGAGGAGACGAAGTTCATGCTCTGATCTTTAAAAGACGGCGGTGGGACGGACGTCCCAGTTTTCCTGAGTCTGACGTCATTTTAAAGCAGTTAAAAACACAATCACTGCTCACTGCTGCTCATCTCACTCTGACTGGATCTTACGTGATGCTGGTTGTCATGGTAACGTCTACATTAAGTGGTTCTCTACTCATGCATGTCATTTTGAATCTGATAACTTGTGGTGAGCATGTAAGCAGAGATTTTCCATCAGATTGTTGAGTAGAGCGAGAATAAACACCTCCCTCTTCATCTATAATCAGAATGTATTGAATCAGATTGGCAAAAATGTGATGTGCCTAAAATTCATTTGCTGTAGAAAAAGGAAATATATAGGTGATTTTTCTTTGCTTTTTCAGTAAAGTACATCCTTCTACTTTCTAAAATTACAGGAACGTTCTGGGCGAGTGATTAGAAACAATTTTAACTTCCTGTTTTTAGCCGTTTGTCTCCATTCACGACTAATTCATTGAGGACTCGCTGTTTTACAGTCCTGTTTTTAATATAATGGGGGAAATAGGAAGTGGCCAGACTCCTCATAAACCGGCTCCGGTCAGACCTTTCTCAATAATGATGCCGTTTTCTTAATATAGATGACTGTTTATATAAAGTATGTTCATCATTTGTGCTGCTAACGTTCTCCTCCTTCTTCCTTCACTAAAGACACCATTTCTGAAGCCTTTTTGGGTCTTTTTGGGAGCTGGGCTATCTTCTAACTGGTTTATAAAAACGAAAGCAACCAGGTAAAAATGAATTCAGGTGAAAATATTACTCCAAAAAGTACCGTTACAGGGACAAGTGTACTCTGTAACGAGAGTAAGTGGAACTCTCTGAAATTCTTTCAACATTGTTTGAACAGATGAACGGTCTTCCTCTGCAGGTCTCGATCGGGACAAAATGGGAGGTTCTTCCACCACCCATGTGTACAATGCGTCAAGCTGTGAGATAGAGGTCATCTGCCCTGTGGGGAAGCTGGAGCTGCGGAACGTTCAGACGGACGCCGTGACAGAGGCTAGTGGTTCTAAAGCTCAAGGGCTCATGGGAAGGATTGCTAAACTCACACATAAGAACTTCGTAAGAGACGACCGAATTTGCTCCCTGAGATTGCCGCCTAATGACCGTGGCAGCATTAAAGGAAATGGACATCTGTTCATCACTGTTATCCTGAATCCTGATTCCACTCCAAAAGAGCTGTGCGTTAACTATCCTGTTCCCATATACAGGTCGATCATCGTGACCGAAGACACGGTCAAGTTCAAAGGGTGTGGCAGAGGCGACTGGGTTGATGAATTCGGCAAGAATCATGAGCCAGACGTCAACAACTGAATCCTGTACATAGGAGTAAACAGCCTAATGTTGCTGAAACCAGTCTGACCATAAATCCAATCTGTGTCTTGCTAATTATTTGACCTTAATTTCCTAATTAAACCGATTTTAATACTCAAACAAAAAGAAAAAAAAAGAAAAAAATTTTTGTGGTTGATCTCAGGTATACCTGCTTAAATCCGAGCAGATGTTAATAAGAATGTGTCAAATGTCCCTGCTGTTTGCGTATTTGTGTGATGCTAATAATCGGCATATCGCTGTTGTCGGAAGAGGCGTGGTGGGTAGCGCTGTCACCTCACAGCAAGAAGGGCCTGGGTTCGATTCCCCGGCCGGGCGACCAGCGTCCTTTCTGTGTGGAGTTCTCCCTGTGTTTGTGTGGGTTTCCCCCCACAGCCAAAGACATGCAGTCAGGCCAATTAGACTTGCTAAATTACCCCTAGGTGTGAGTGAATGTGTCTGTCTGTCTGTCTGCCTGCCCTGCAAAGGACTAGCGACCTGTCCAGGGTGTATCCTGCCTTCTGCCCGATGACAGCTGGGATAGGCTCCAGCTCCCCCCGTGATCCAGAAGATGTGTGTGTGTGTGTGTGTGTGCGCTGTCGGAAGAAAACCTTGCATCTGTTTTCACCGTTCTTTCAGTTTTTGCTATTATTTGAAAATACATGTTACCCTTTATATTATACGTAAATTTCATGATGAATGGACTAAAAGAAAAGACCTAAAATGATCTGGAAAAAAGTCTGGTTCCATTGACTTACATTAAAGGTGAAGTAGGTTTTTTCCTTCTCCTGTAAAGTTCCCATTTTGGAGATACGAGGTTTTCTTCTGACAACATTGACATCTATAATCGTATGCTTCTTTTTCTTTAATATACTCGTTCCTTGCTGTACTCAAACTCTGCAAGTGCACTGTAAACAAGGATCAGCTAAATGCAAGAAATAAAGACTGAATATGAAGAAACTGACTTATCTGTCTCTGTGGAGAGATCATTTCACTGGACGAGAAATCTTATGAGCTCCTCTCTAGAAATAAGCAGCTCTGGTCTCTTTCTCTGTTCAGAGCCTTGTATCAACCTGCTGGTGACTTCTGCAGGTGTGATGAATGTAGTTTTATTATATTATAATACAAATATGTTATATTTTTGTATATTTTTCCCATTTTTTTGTAAGGAGAGACAAATTAGAATCAAACTGGAAAAAAATCTGAGAATTCATTTAAATGCATGTTTTACATGAAATCAGCTGTGTTTGTTTTAACAGATTAAAATGGAAAAAAAAGATGTTTATTTGTTTTCCGATTCTTGGTTTCACAACGGAAATGGATCGAACAGAAGATAAAGGATTCTTCAGAAACCCTAAAGGAAGGAATTTGGGTGTTTCATTCAGTCTCATTGTTACAGGTGTATAAAATCAAGGACCTAGCCATGCAGCCTGCCTCTACACACACTAGTGAAAGAATGTGTCTGAAGAGCTCATTGAATTCCAGCATGATACTATAATAGGATGCCACCGTTGCATCAAGTCGGTTTGCGACGTTTCTTCCCTCCTAGCTTGTCCACGATCAACTGTGAGAGATATTATTGAAAAGTGGAAGCGTTTAGGAACCACAGCAACTCAGGTCGCCGAGTTCTGAGGAGCTTAGAGCATAAAAGAGCCAACGCTCTGCTGATCAATACCGAGTTCAAACCTCGTCTGGCATCAACATCAGCACAGAAACTGTGCCAGGAGCTTCATGGGAGGTTTTCCACGGCCGAGCAGCTGCATGCAGGCCTTACATCACCAAGCCCAACGCCAAGCATTGGATGGAGTGGTGTAAAGCGCTACTACTGGACTCTGGAGCAGTTGAAACATATTCTGTGCAGTGACCAATCGTGCTTCTCCAACAGGCAGTCTGATGGACGAGTCTGGGTTTGGAGAACGTTACCTGCCTGACTGCACTGTGCTAACTGTAAAGTTTGGTGGAGGAGGGATGATGATATGGGGTTGTTTTTCAGGGGTTGGTCTAGAGCCCTTAGTTCCAGTGAAGGGAAATCTTAATGTCTCAGCAGAACCAAGAGATATTGGACAATTATGCGCCTCCAAAATGTGGGAACAGTTTGGGGAAAAACCCTTGCTGTTCCAGCAGGACTGAGCCCCAGTGCACAAAGCAGCTCCATAAAGTCATGGCTGGGTGAGTTTGGTGTGGAAGAACTTGACCGACCCTCACAGAGCCCTGACCTCAACCCCATCCATGCATCATCCAACATCAGAATCTGACCTCACAAATGCTCTTCTGGATGAATGGGCAGAAATTCCTACAGACAATCTCGAAACTCTTGTAGGAAGCTTCCCAGAAGAGTGGAAGCTGTTAGAGCTGCAAAGAGGGACCATCTCCATGTTAATGCCTATAGATTTAGACTGGGATTCATAAAAGCTCCTGCAGGTGTCCCAATACATTTGTCCATACAGGCTACAGTCAGTATAGGTGTTTCTTCTATTGTGACCGCATGGGTGTGGACGCAGAGGATTATGGGATATGTAAATCAGCAAAGGATACACTTCTCACCACATTTTTTTTTATTACTTTATTTGCAATTTAATCCAAAGCACACTCTTTTTTTCTGACAAGGAAGCTCTCTTTTCCAACAATTGCAGGTATTTTTTTCTGCTGAATTCCTCAGAAATGCTGGCTAACTTCAGCCAAAAGTGAGGACTGTCCAGGCTGAATGTCCCCATCACCGTCTCGTGCCGGGCAGGTTGACTTTCGCTTTAAATGACCTGGTTAAGTCAGAAATCCTGCGATTTGAAATACACTGCAGGTTAGTGTCTGATTTAGTGCTGAGTCAGCAGGTCATTTTTTCATTTTTTTATGAATATTTACAAGCTACAGACCAAAGACAGACCATAATGTCCACACACACTATACACTGTACATACATTTTAATGGCTAAAACCTCTAGGAACATAAATAAATAAATAGCTCAACTTGCGACTAGTGTAGCCGTTACTGAAGGGCGTGTCTAACTGAGGGCTGAATAAGCTGGACTGTAAACCTCCTCCCGTCTGAGAGAAATCATATCTTCATATTCCTCTCAGAGCTATTAACACCACAGCATGAACCGCTAACATGCACCTGTTCTGTTCAGTGTGGTGATGATGTTCCTCTGGAGGTGTTGCCCTCAGCACACAGACAGGGCTGATTTAGTTCTCCTGACACACTTTATTCAGCTCAGAAACGCTTTGGAAACGAGACGAAGAGCCGAAAGAGGTGCTAACAGAGCCGGTTTATGAGGAGCCTGGCCGCTTCCTATTTCCCTCGTTATATCAACAGGACTGCTGGACAGCAGGGGCGCCCATGAGTGAGTCCTCAATGAATGGGAGTGAATGGAGCTCAACGGCTGAAAACGAGAAGTTAAAATAGTCTCTAATCACTCGTCCGGAACGTTTCTTTAATTTTAGAATGTAGGAGGATGTGTTTCACTAAAATAACAAAGAAATCTCACCGATATCATTTTTTTCAGCTCATTGGCGCTCACTGACGTCACGGACATACATGAGGCGCCGTTTTAAACTCCTATAACTCGAGTTTAAAAGCTCTTAATAATATAACAGCGGTGTTAAAATGTTTTATGCTTTTCAGGAAATGATTGTATTATTTTACATTAAAAATGTTTAAGTGTCTATAAACTATGATTTTGCTCAAACATCAACCCACTCATTTTGGACTCGCTCGGGAGCGCCCCCTAGTGTCCTAGTGTTTCAGAAAACCGGATGACATTGCAGAGTAATGGGAGTTCTCCTCTCTACGAGTTCTCTGGTGCTAATCTCAGAACTCTAGCCCAATGCTAGATGCTAGCGTAGTAACGACGTCAACGGTCTGGAAAGCAAGAAGGTCAAACTCAAACTCGGACAGCACAGAGTTCAGCGATTATCCTGCCTTAACAGGCAATTCGGCTCACAAAGCTTACATCAAGTTTTAAAGTGCCAAAAAAAGCTGTTTACAAAATTTCCCTCTCACCCCAAATGCAGTGGCCTCCTTAATTTTAGGTGGGGCAGTCGTGGGCTGGAGGTTAGGGATCCAGCCTCGTGACCGGAAGGTCGCCGGTTCGATCCCCAGAGCCGACAGCACATGACTGAGGTGTCCTTGAGCAAGACACCTAACCCCCAACTGCTCCCTGGGCGCTGTGGATAGGGCTGCCCACCGCTCCGGGCAAGCGTGCTCATAAGGGTCACTTAGTCTTAATCTTTACACTGGAGCCAAGACACTAATGTAGCCAGCAATGAAACAGAGGCTAGAAACAGAAGCAGTTTCCATCTTAAAGCCTTTTTAAAATAGATAAAAAAAAATACTTATCCCTAAATTTCTACAATTCAAAGCAGCCAACAGAAAATTGTCCAATCAGGACTGCTTTCTCTGTGGTGTCCAGGACGGATACAGCCATCATGCTCTACCCTGGGTTGGGACTTGGAGCTGAACTGAAGGCCTCAGATTTTAGATTAACTACCAACATAATTAGGACATGACCGAAGAATCAACTAATCACGCCTTGATTTACAGTGCGACCAATTTCTTGAGTAATAACATCACTCTAGGCGTCCTGAAGTTCTAGATACATCATGGACTGTGAGTACAAGTCGTAGTGTAAGCAGTGATCTGTTTAGTTTAGTAGCTGTAAAACTGATACAAGCTCAAATATATCGTTGCTGTCAGAACAAAACCTCATCATTTTTCAGTTATTGACATAATTTGAAAGTACCCGTGGTCCTATATATTTTATGTAAATTTCATGATTAATGGGCCAACAGAAATGACCCAAAATTACCTGGAAAAACGCCTGGTTCCATTGACTTACATTAAAACTAAGGTATGGTTTTCCCTTCTCCTGTAAAATTGGCATTTTGGAGATATGAGGTTTTGATCCATAAACAGGGACATGTTAATGTCTGTTACAAGCTTCAAATAAAACATGAATTGTCTTTAAACTTCAGAAACGCATGTTCAATCTAGGACGGCCAAAAATGATCACTGTTAGCTTAACGCTAACATGCTGCTGGAATTCCCATAGGGGCGCTAGCAGAAACCAACCCAGTTGTATCATAGCCTCGTTTTTTTGCTTCAGAATGAAAGCTGGCTGTATGGAAGGGGCGGGACGTCTTGTAATACAGCCTCCATGCTGAGCATCATCAGCTATCCCATTCATTTTTCAGCAACTGAACAGTCTCTGTTTAGCTGTGCAGTTAGCACCATGCTACTGGGTCAGCTCAACTCTGCAGCTTCCATTACTTCCACTGCAGCGCTAAAACTAAAGAAGCAAACTCCAGACACCAAACACGACTTGGCTGACTGACTACATTTAGGTGGGAACGTCTAAATTAGATTTTTATCCAAACTTTTACTTTAAATCAGAGAAAACATGAAGCTCTCCAGGACTGGAGTCTGATCAGAGTAAGTTACCCCGACCCTTCTTCACGAGACTCGCCCTCCTGCAGAGTTTAGTTCCAAACCTAAGCCGGTCCACCTGCCTTTAATATTCCAACGAGGATGAAATCCTTTATAAGCTGGATCAGCTGTGCTAGATTAGAGCTGGATCTAAACTCTGGAGGAGGGCCGTTGTCTAAAATAGGTGAGTGGATGAAAATAGCAACCGCAACAAGTTTATACATTCACTGTAATCAATCGGCAACTTCCACCACATTACAAAATAAAAGCATGTCCGGCTGCACGATTTGCTGTCTGTTAATCAGTATTGTGATATTGGGGTTTGCTATACAGATCAAACAGAAGGCAACAATATGCAAATGAGTCTCTAACTCAGCGGTGCCCAACTCCAGTCCTGGAGGGCAGGCGTCCAGCACAGTCCAGTGATTAACCTACTCAAACACACCTGGTTACACTCGTCTGTTAATTGCCTGGTTTAGTGAGTGTGTTTGAGTAGGGAAACTACCAGAGTGTGCCGGACACCAGGACTTCAGGACCACAGCTGCGCACCCCTGCTCTAACCAATCACAGCATCTGTTACTGTTTATTTCACCAATCACAGTTTAAATCAAGGTTCATGCCGTCCAACGAAGTCGCTGTTTAAAAAAAAACAAACATCCTTTTTCCAGATTTAGATTTTTCTACATACTATTAATAACAACGTCTGTCTGTTACACTGTGCGGACGTTTCACGACGACTGGACCAATAGAAATGCTGCAAAATCACTTGGAATAAAAATCATATCAATACCACATTATTTTTCCCTCTCCTGTAAGCCTACAATTCTGGACAGACAAGATTTATGTTTGGACAGAGACGAAATGCAAATTATTTTGGCTCATCTTAACCTCCACCAGATGATTGTTTCCCCCACGCATTCTCGCTTTGCTGCATTTCTCGGCAGGCCACAGCAGGCCGTTCCAAAGCGGAGGATCCTTCGTTTACAGCCTAGAAACGCAGCCTACATTCTGAGTGATTTCGAGGACACTACAGACGTATCGTTCCAGGCCTACCCACGTTACCCACAGTTCTCTGCGCACGAAAGCCATGAAGAAAAAAAAAAAAAAACAGCACTATGAAAATGCCGGAAAACTGCTTTAAAATGTAAGTCGTCCTTGAATTCGTCTTTGTGACCTTATAAAGTGCAAAATGATTAAAAATTCATTCATATTTTAATCCGTTTTTGTGTTTATGTAGTTTACTATACAACATTACCTTGATGACGTATTAGCTACCATAGCAACAAACTCAATGCAACACTGTGGTTGATTTCTTGGCCTCAAAACATTAATAAGGTGTTCGTGCACGTCCTTACAAATACCAGGCAAACTGGCCAAGCAGCAAAGGCTGAACGGCTTAAGCTCAAATGACTCAGCTTGGAATGTGCACAACATCGTTATGCAAGTACCAATTTTAACACGCTCTTATCCACTTGCCCTTAACATTCTCCATTCAGGGACCCCCCCAAACACCATCTTTAGAGCCGTTCAATTACTGTATCAACTCATCTGATGCTTGTTAGCTGATCTCTTGGAGTAACGAGGGGCCGAGTCAACATAAATGTCAACTCTAGCAGTAGAAGTTCCCCAGAAGTCACTTTCATCCCCCCTGAAAAGCTGCATATAATCCACAATGATACAGTACTTAGAAACACTGAAAGCTGCACCTGGTAAGATTTGGGGATTTGGAGACCTCTCTGGTGGAAACATGTAACTGCACGCAACGTGCAGAAGAGCAGGTTGTGTTTTGGACCAGAGTGGATGAATCTGACGCGTCATCTGAGAACGAATTATCTACTACTTCTTCAGTAGGATGTCGATTATGAGGTCATTTGAGGCCGAAACATCGAGCCGGGCCTTCTTTCTGAGTCTGTGTGTGACGTTAACGCGTAAAGACGTATGAAGTGGTGTGAAAATCTCCGCCTCTAAATGTTTATTTCAGGCTTTACAGGGCGACTCGCAGCTTTCAGCCTGTTTTTTATTCTCCTCCCTCAGTAACATTTGCAATTCTGATAAAAAAAAACAATCTTACAAAGTGCAGCTTTTTAATATTTCAAAACGAAGCGAGTCAAAATGCGTTAAACTGGATTTCTGAATTGAAGTACTCTTTATATCTGTTACACACGACTGCGAGTTAGCCAAGGGCCACACAGCTAGAAACAAAAACAAGAGCAATGCACGACTGATCTCATTCGAAACCTGAAGCTACGGCAGAAAGTCAAGCTGATATTCAGACATTTTAGGTACATTATGCTCAAACATCATTATAAAGCTTGGTTAGCTGGCCACCTAGATATCTGAATGTAGACTAACCGAGGTCGAGCGTATTCTTGCCCTCTCCACTACCCCCTTGCACCATTAGTGGCCGCTCATGTAACGTGCATGAGTAACAAAAGCACATTAAACAGTATTAAAGCACAGGACGAGTATCTGGATCACTGGAAGTCAACCATGACTCGGCCTGTGTCCTGTTTAAATGTCTGACTGGACTGTAACACGGCACCATTTCACACCAAATATGGAAGAAAATGTGCAATAATTGAGTCTGCGGTAACTATTTTGCACAGACTGCCAGCGTATGGCGCTATGAGTCACGGTTAGGATGGAGCGGAGCATGCAGGTACGCACGAGAACACTCAGCTATGAAAAAGTATCTCTGTATGAGCTTCCTCAGGGCTACGTTCACATTACAGGCTAGAAGTGGCAAAAATATATAATAGAGTTTTTATCTTTACAATTACTGTAAATCACTTCAAAGTGTGGCACAATGTGCATTTCTATTGTCTTATTTAAACCACTTTTTTATTATCATTAGTAATAGTAGTAGTTTATATTCTTATTCTGATTAATTAGCGTTATTATTATTAGTGGTGGTGATGGTAGTAGTGGTAGTAGTAGTTTAGGCTATATTTTAGAATCTGCTGTATTGAAAGGAGTCTTGCTCCTAAGAATTTGTCTCAAATTTTACACCATGTAAATTATGTAACAGTAAAACTAACGCAGGTTCACTTTTTCGGAGCACGCATGCGCAATGACAGACACGAGTCACTGATTGGTTTGTAATGTGAACGTTATCCGTTTTCTCCGCCTCACATCCTCCTATCCTCTCTTTCACAGTCCTCACATGCTGCCGCCAGTCAGTCCAGTTTGTTGAGGAAGTCCAGCAGGGCCTGGTGGAACTCGCGGGGTTTGTCCATGTAGCAGGCGTGTCGCGCTCCGGCCAGTTTGACCACAGTGTGGCGGGGAAGCTGCTGCAGGTTCTTCAGAGACTGAGCGCCCAGATTAGTGTCCAGTTCACCAAACACAATCAGCGTAGGAGTCTGGAAGAGAATAACAACAACAACAACAACAACAACAACAATGTGTAAATAATCCCTGCTTAGCCCCTTAAAATCAAAGGTTTAAAACATCAAAGAGCTTATTATTCAGTAAATATGTGGAGAGCACTGTAAACTGTACGACTGAGTTAATCTTCAGTTACACAGTAATGGCTTTCAGAGATCCAGAGCAGCATAGGAACAGTATAAAGTAAACAAAATAGTATAACTTAGAAAAAAATAATACAGCATAGGAACACAGGAAAACGACAACATAGAAAAGGGGACAGAAAACAAAAACAGAAAAAGTCTGAAGTGCAGTCCTGAACCTGTCAGAACGGTGTAAATCTCATGTAAATGTAATTCATAATGTAACTAATTATGTAATTAAGAATGTAAGTATAATATAAACAATAACATGAACAATAATATAAACTGAAAAGAATATAAGCTAAATTGCAATAATAACTTCTAAATATTAAAGAGGAAGTACAGTCACATGAGTCAAATGAGATTAACAGCAAATCGTTACACATCCACAACAGAGAAAACATTTCTGCACATTTTAATGCATCATTGTTTTTTCAGTTATGAAATGCAGCCTATGCTAAAGTTATGGTTATATTTGCCCCCCCCCCCCCCCCCCAATATGTTAAACTAAACTGTGCACTAAAACTTCTGTTTACAACTCTAGGATATCTGATCAATATGCAGTGTTCTGGGGATACACACACACGGGGACACACACACACGGGGGGGGGGACACACACGGGGGGGGACACACACGGGGGGGGACACACACGGGGGGGGGGGGGCACACGGGGGGGGGGGGGGGACACACGGGGACAGGGATACACACGGGGACAGGGATACACACACACACACACACACGGACACACGGATACACACACACGGACACACGGGTCACCTGGATGTCTTGGTACTGCTGCGGTGTGAGCGTCCGTGTGGCGACCGGAGCGATGGGTATGAAGCCATGGAGCTGACTGCTGTGTTTCTGCAGGAAGGGCAGTGCGTAGTGACCACTCATAGACGGACTCAACAGCACCGGAGACCGAACGCCTAAAGCCTCGAGAAACCGCTTCAGCAAATCCACGCGATTCTGATCAGACTTCACCGACTCTGAGGCTGGAGACTTACCAAAACCTGCAGAGACAAGAAAAAAAGAAAAGAAAAACAGCAAAGGGAGGAAAAAAGAAGCAAAAATAAAATAATAAAGAAAAAATAAAACGAACAGAGCAAAAGACAAAAAACAAACAGAAAACAAAAAAACAAAGACAAAAAAGGACAAAGGAAAATGAAAGAACAAAAAAACAAACAGAAAAAAGAAATAAAGTCAATCATACAAACAGAAGAAACTTGGGTCATATTCACACAGAGAGCTAATATTATTTTACATTCTGAAAGGTTGAAAAGTGTGTCTGCCTGTGCTGTTAGATCCGCCTGTGTCCTTAGTTCTGCCTGTGCTGTTAGATCCGCCTGTGTTCTTAGTTCTGCCTGTGCTGTTAGATCCGCCTGTGTCCTTAGTTCTGCCTGTGCTGTTAGATCCGCCTGTGTTCTTAGTTCTGCCTGTGCTGTTAGATCCGCCTGTGTTCTTAGTTCTGCCTGTGCTGTTAGATCCGCCTGTGTCCTTAGTTCTGCCTGTGCTGTTAGATCCGCCTGTGTTCTTAGTTCTGCCTGTGCTGTTAGATCCGCCTGTGTTCTTAGTTCTGCCTGTGCTGTTAGATCCGCCTGTGTCCTTAGTTCTGCCTGTACTGTTAGATCCGCCTGTGTCCTTAGTTCTGCCTGTGCTGTTAGATCCGCCTGTGTCCTTAGTTCTGCCTGTGCTGTTAGATCCGCCTGTGTTCTTAGTTCTGCCTGTACTGTTAGATCCGCCTGTGTCCTTAGTTCTGCCTGTGCTGTTAGATCCGCCTGTGTCCTTAGTTCTGCCTGTGCTGTTAGATCCGCCTGTGTCCTTAGTTCTGCCTGTGCTGTTAGATCCGCCTGTGTCCTTAGTTCTGCCTGTGCTGTTAGATCCGCCTGTGTCCTTAGTTCTGCCTGTGCTGTTAGATCCGCCTGTGTCCTTAGTTCTGCCTGTGCTGTTAGATCCGCCTGTGTCCTTAGTTCTGCCTGTGCTGTTAGATCCGCCTGTGTCCTTAGTTCTGCCTGTGCTGTTAGATCCGCCTGTGTTCTTAGTTCTGCCTGTGCTGTTAGATCCGCCTGTGTCCTTAGTTCTGCCTGTGCTGTTAGATCCGCCTGTGTCCTTAGTTCTGCCTGTGCTGTTAGATCCGCCTGTGTCCTTAGTTCTGCCTGTGCTGTTAGATCCGCCTGTGTCCTTAGTTCTGCCTGTGCTGTTAGATCCGCCTGTGTTCTTAGTTCTGCCTGTGCTGTTAGATCCGCCTGTGTTCTTAGTTCTGCCTGTGCTGTTAGATCCGCCTGTGTCCTTAGTTCTGCCTGTGCTGTTAGATCCGCCTGTGTTCTTAGTTCTGCCTGTGCTGTTAGATCCGCCTGTGTTCTTAGTTCTGCCTGTGCTGTTAGATCCGCCTGTGTCCTTAGTTCTGCCTGTGCTGTTAGATCCGCCTGTGTTCTTAGTTCTGCCTGTGCTGTTAGATCCGCCTGTGTCCTTAGTTCTGCCTGTGCTGTTAGATCCGCCTGTGTCCTTAGTTCTGCCTGTGCTGTTAGATCCGCCTGTGTCCTTAGTTCTGCCTGTGCTGTTAGATCCGCCTGTGTCCTTAGTTCTGCCTGTGCTGTTAGATCCGCCTGTGTCCTTAGTTCTGCCTGTGCTGTTAGATCCGCCTGTGTTCTTAGTTCTGCCTGTGCTGTTAGATCCGCCTGTGTTCTTAGTTCTGCCTGTACTGTTAGATCCGCCTGTGTCCTTAGTTCTGCCTGTGCTGTTAGATCCGCCTGTGTCCTTAGTTCTGCCTGTGCTGTTAGATCCGCCTGTGTCCTTAGTTCTGCCTGTGCTGTTAGATCCGCCTGTGTTCTTAGTTCTGCCTGTGCTGTTAGATCCGCCTGTGTTCTTAGTTCTGCCTGTGCTGTTAGATCCGCCTGTGTCCTTAGTTCTGCCTGTGCTGTTAGATCCGCCTGTGTCCTTAGTTCTGCCTGTGCTGTTAGATCCGCCTGTGTCCTTAGTTCTGCCTGTGCTGTTAGATCCGCCTGTGTTCTTAGTTCTGCCTGTGCTGTTAGATCCGCCTGTGTTCTTAGTTCTGCCTGTGCTGTTAGATCCGCCCGTGTTCTTAGTTCTGCCTGTGCTGTTAGATCCGCCTGTGTTCTTAGTTCTGCCTATGCTACTGGATCTGCCCGTGTTCTTAGTTCTGCCTGTGCTGTTAGATCCGCCTGTGTTCTTAGTTCTGCCTATGCTACTGGATCTGCCCGTGTTCTTAGTTCTGCCTGTGCTGTTAGATCCGCCTGTGTTCTTAGTTCTGCCTGTGCTGTTAGATCCGCCCGTGTTCTTAGTTCTGCCTGTGCTGTTAGATCCGCCTGTGTTCTTAGTTCTGCCTATGCTACTGGATCTGCCCGTGTTCTTAGTTCTGCCTGTGCTGTTAGATCCGCCTGTGTTCTTAGTTCTGCCTATGCTACTGGATCTGCCCGTGTTCTTAGTTCTGCCTGTGCTGTTAGATCCGCCTGTGTTCTTAGTTCTGCCTATGCTACTGGATCTGCCCGTGTTCTTAGTTCTGCCTGTGCTGTTAGATCCGCCTGTGTTCTTAGTTCTGCCTGTGCTGTTAGATCCGCCCGTGTTCTTAGTTCTGCCTGTGCTGTTAGATCCGCCTGTGTTCTTAGTTCTGCCTATGCTACTGGATCTGCCCGTGTTCTTAGTTCTGCCTGTGCTGTTAGATCCGCCTGTGTTCTTAGTTCTGCCTATGCTACTGGATCTGCCCGTGTTCTTAGTTCTGCCTGTACTGTTAGATCCGCCTGTGTTCTTAGTTCTGCCTGTACTGTTAGATCCGCCTGTGTCCTTAGTTCTGCCTGTACTGTTAGATCCGCCTGTGTCCTTAGTTCTGCCTGTACTGTTAGATCCGCCTGTGTTCTTAGTTCTGCCTGTACTGTTAGATCCGCCTGTGTCCTTAGTTCTGCCTGTACTGTTAGATCCGCCTGTGTCCTTAGTTCTGCCTGTACTGTTAGATCCGCCTGTGTCCTTAGTTCTGCCTGTACTGTTAGATCCGCCTGTGACCTTAGTTCTGCCTGTACTGTTAGATCCGCCTGTGTCCTTAGTTCTGCCTGTACTGTTAGATCTGCCTGTGTCCTTAGTTCTGTCTGTACTGTTAGATCTGCCTGTGTCCTTAGTTCTGCCTGTGCTGTTAGATCCGCCTGTGTCCTTAGTTCTGCCTGTACTGTTAGATCCGCCTGTGTCCTTAGTTCTGCCTGTACTGTTAGATCTGCCTGTGTCCTTAGTTCTGCCTGTACTGTTAGATCTGCCTGTGTCCTTAGTTCTGCCTGTACTGTTAGATCCGCCTGTGTCCTTAGTTCTGCCTGTACTGTTAGATATGCTTGTGTTCTTAGATCTTATCATTATATCTGATTACAGCACCAGCTGTACTGTTGAGCAACAGTAGTTCCTCTAAAGGAACCACTCAAAGCTGCTTTTTTTAAAGCTGCTGTATAAAAGCAACAGAACGCTGAAAGTGGTACATTATAGTGAATAAAGTTGGAGATGCTCTACTGCGACTGAATCCCAGCTCATCACTCCCACTTCTCTTTACAAGGCTTATCAGAACACTTCCTCTACCAAAGTAATGAATCATAAACATCACGTTTATGATGTTCTCCTACCGGGCAGGTCCACGGCGAGGGCCTGATATCCATTGGCCGCAAGCAAACTGAGCGTGCCCAGTTCCTCCCAGGTTTTAGAGGTGAAGGCCTGACCGTGCAGGAGGACCACCTGCAGCCTGACGGAGGAACAAACCTGCAGTCTGTTACTCAAACCAAACTCCTCCCAACAGCAATGAACCGACTCAGCCACTGCTCTCCTACTGTGAACAGCAGGGACGTGGGTTCTGACTCATTTTCATATCTGAATATCTGTAAAAGTTCATTTAAGTTGACAAAATGTCAGCAGCACAAACATTTAGCAGCTCAGAGTGGACATCTGTAAACAGGTCTCATTAGCCAAATACAGCTGAGGGAAGTCTTTAGCTCAGTGTGGCAGTGGCTGCTTATCCTAAAGTTAGGACAGGATTTAGGAGGTTTAGTCTAGTTAGGATGTTTGTGATGCCGTTTTCTTATCTGGAGTTAATGATGTGATTATGAAGATTGGAACTGCCATTCTGGAACAGCTACTTTCCGGAATTCAGTCCCTACTGAAGTCGTCATGGAGACTAAACAGATCGGATTTCAGAGTTAGGATGTTTCCGTAACATGACCCCTGAGTAATAAGCATGATGACGAATGCTAAAACGGATCATAATCAACTGCTGAATAATGCTCAATATAAATGTGTGCTCATTGGTGGCCCATAGAAAATGATTGAATATAAAAGTCCAAGAAAGTCTTGGTGTACTGTTATTATTGTCTATATTCCACTATTATGTAAATACACTCACCGGCCACTTTATTAGGTACATCTGGAACGTCAAAGACATTCCACCCTCTACGACGTGTTTATCATCGGAAAAATTAACCACAACCCAGACACATCCTCAGTTTTTGTTCATTATAGACCCAGAATCCCCCCTGTACTGTACCATTAACTCTGGTTTGTACTGTATCTGAATACCTGGGCAGTATCTGCCTCCCGGCGGAGTCCACAGGCAGCGCCTCTCTGAAGAACAGTGGCGGGTCGCTGGGCAGCTGCCCTGTCCGGACGGTGATGTTGGGAGTTGAGGGTGGAACTGAAGCGGCCATGAGCGCCATCCGCTGGACCGCCAGAGATGGCTCCATGCTGCCCTGCCTCATCGCCGGCAGCAGCAGGTACAGCAGCACCGTGGCGAGCAACACCAGGCCGAGCACGGCCACGCGGTTACGAAAGACGTTCATTTTTATCAGATTCTATTTGCACAAAAAAGAGTAAATTTAACATTTTTAAAGATTTTCATGCCTTATTGTTTGTGAAATGTGTGTTAAAGTTACTACATAACACAACAGTTACATGTATTTACTTTCTAGTTTCCTAGTTTGACTCTTCGCCCCATCAGCAGCAGTACAGGCTGAAGCTCAGCTGCAGCGCTGTGCGTCGCTCTGATAGAGTCTGTGACTGTAGCTCTCGTTCACTGACAGCTTTTGAATTTTTTTTTTTTAAAGCAAAACCTTCAGCGACTTCAGCAGACCATGCCGGACAGATGCTCACAGAGAACGATGGATAAATCAACAAGCATCAAACCAACAACAGCAGCAGTTTGGTGGAGCTTCAGTTCCCCTCAAAATCCTCCACTGAAACAAGAACCCACGAGCTGTATGAACGAGCAAGAGGCTACAATCACAGAGGAGCTGAACCACTGACCGTATATATGTTTAATATATTTGATATATACACTCACTGACCTTATATTTAATATGTGTGATATATACACTCACTGACTGTATATGTTTAATATATTAGATATATTCTCACAGACTGTATATTAAATATGTAGGACATTGACTCATTGACTGTATATATGATATATACACCAGTGTACATATGATATATATGATACACTTACTGCCAACATTTGATATATATTCACTCGTTGACTGCATTTATATATATATATATATATATATATATATATATATAAACACATATACACACACACACACACACACACACACACACACACACACACACACACATATATATATATATATATATATATATATATATATATATATATATATACATACACATATACATACATAATATATATATATATATATATATATATATATATATATATATATATATATATATATATATATATATATATACACTCACTGACTGTGTGTGTGTGTGTGTGTATATATATATATATATATATATATATATATATATATATATATATATATATATATATATATATATACACACACAAAGCTTATTTTAATCACTCGTGTAGCTACAACTGCTTTATAAATGGAGAAATCTTTCTTTAGGGTCAAATGTGAGCAAATAAGACACACAATTAAACGCAACTGACCAGACCAAAGCACTTAATCGTGAATTTTTTTTTTAAGTCTTTCATAAAACTTAAGGACAGCATAAGATTACATACCTGCTGCTCTTTATCAGATTTCACCACAAAACAGCGATAACAGGCTGAGTGCTTCTACCGGCTCATCCTGGGTTCCATTGAAATCTACAGGAGGGAATTCCTTCATCGTGATATGATCTTATTTTAGGAGAGTAGGATTCACAAAAAAACACCAACATGGTTTTAAAACACTGCAAACTTCCCACACAGTGTTTCTGAGCAGCCCACAGGACTGCCCCTTTAATCCCTTTAATCCTGGGCAGTTGGTGTGGCTGGCGCAGGATCTTTTCAGCCGATATAAACGGCTGATTTAGTGGGATTTACGCAAACAAATCAGCGCTTATTTACATAAACCACATAAAACCATAAAGCAGATTTAAGCCTCAAGTTGGTGCCACTAACATGCTAGAAGTCGCTTCTCACTCGCCAGTTTATTCTTGGAATTTTTCCGTTCCACCTTAAATGACACAGCACTTACATTGTGGCGCCTCGGGAACCGTAATATCACTGCTGCACCATTTAAGGTGGACCGGGAGAATTCCAACAAGAGGCTGGCGAGTGAGAAGCGACTTCAGCTTCGTGCAAAACCAGATACACAAGACTAACGTCGACAACACTCACACGCACGGAGACGCACCTACACAGGGGTTAATGCAGGACAGCGCGTCGAGAAGGAGCCCGAGAACAATAATCTGACCAGATTATCATCCCACAAACACCAAAACAGCGGGCATTGTAGCCCAGCAGCACAATAACAGATCCGGGTGGAAACAGCTCGCCCCGCCGCAGTGGTTCCGCAATCATTCCTCTACGGATCATCCACATTTTCACGGTTTGAGTCACACAGATCAGCCAGAACATCATGACCAGCTCACTGTCCATTTATCAGCTCCACTCTGTAGTTCTACAGCTACAGACTGTAGTCCATCTATTTCTCCATACTTAGTTACCCTGTTCTTCAGTGGTCAGGACCCCCATGGACCCTCACAGAGCAAGTACGGTCTCAGCACTGTTAGTTTGTGTTGTGCTGGTCTGAGTGGATCAGACACAGCAGCGTTGCTGGAGTTTTTAAACACCTCAGTGTCGCTGCTGGACTGAGAATAGTCCACTAACCAAAAATATCCAGCCAACAGCGTCCTGTGACCACTGATGAAGGACTAGAGGAGGAGCTGTCGTCTCTGACTTTACATCTACAAGGTGGACCGACAAGGTAGGAGTGTCTAATAGAGTGGACAGTCAGTGAACATAGCACTGCTGTGTCTGATCCACTCAGACCAGCACAACACACTAACACACCACCACCACGTCAGTGTTACTGCAGTGCTGAGAATGACCCACCACCCAAATAGTACCTGCTCTGTGAGGGTCCATGGGGGTCCTGACCACTGAAGAACAGGGTAACAGAGTATCAGAGAAACAGATGGACTACAGTCTGTAACTGTAGAACTACAGAGAGCAGCTATACAGTAAGTGGAGCTGATAAAGTGGACGATGGCATGGTCATAACGTTATGCCTGATCTGTGTATCTACAACACACACGACTGAGCTCTGCTTCTTGTGGAATAGAGAGTACTAGGAGGATTTAAATCACCCTTTATCATAAAATGACCAACTAATCACTGACAGTTCATCAAGAAGGCCATTTATTTGTTTATTTGTATTTTTTTTTAGAAGGGCCAGGGTTCGGTTCCCCAGCTGGGTGGCCTCGGTCCTCTCTGTGTGGAGTCTGCATGTTCTCCCTGTGTCCGTGTGGGTTTCCTCCAGTTCCCCCCCACAGCCCAATGACATGCCGTTAGGCCAATCGGACAGGCTGAATTGCCCCTGGGTGTGAATGAATCTGTCTGTCTGCCCTGCGATGGACTGGCGTCCTGTCCAGCATGTATCCTGCCTTCCGCCCAATAACTGCTGGCATAGGCTCCAGCGCGACCCTGAGGGAGAAGCGGCTTAGAGTGTGTGTGTGTGGGGTGTGTGTGTGTGTGTGTGTGTGTGTGTGATCCACCCTGTATCTATTATAAAGACATAAGGAGTTTTCTCTCATTCACTGTGCTGATGAGTCGTTATCTCCCTCACAGCGGTTATGAATTAACTGCCGATGAGACACATTTGATATGTTATTTTCCATCATCGACACTCCATATAAGCTCAGGAGACTCGTGTAGGTTCTCTGGTGGTTCTGGATGGTAAACAAAAGTGTCTATATCTGTGTTGTAGTCATGGCGACGCCTGGTTGCCATCACCACCACTGTAAACCCTCTGAACCTCTGTTTACACCTCACACACTGGACATAATGGGTTATTTAGCTGTAACACACACTAGTGCACAGAGTGTGTAGCGTTTATTTGATGGCTGTTCTGTAGAGTGGGGTGTATTTGTTGTTATGAGTTTATAATGACTGTATTCCTCGTCTGAAATGTGTTATCCACTCAGACACGAGCACAACTCATTTGAAATGCGAGGGTAATGTGACTTTTTCAAATTCTAAGGGCTCATAAATGAGAAACCTTCACTACTTCAGGACGAACACAGTGTCCTGTAACCTCCAGCAGTGCTGTTGCTCCCTGCACTGCAAGTACAATAAGCAGTGGACAGGGAGGTTCTTGGAGGGGGTGGGGGGTGAATAAGTGGGGGCGGACTGAGGAGATCTGAAACAGCGCTGAGACTCCGAGTCTGGTTTGAGTTATAAAACAAAGCTTTCTCTGTCCTGCCAGGCCAGTAATGTTGCCTTTGGCACTGTCCGATTACCCCCTTGGAATCGGATCGGATCCCAGAAAACAGAAAAAACTAAACTAGAGCAAAAGTGAACAGCTTGTCTGCATGGAAAGCTACCGGAAACTGGAAAACCCAAAAGTTCTGCGGAGGAAGAAGCAAATATCAGTAAAAATGAAAATAAGATTAGTTTAAGTGACACTAATTAGTCCCACAGAGGGGAAATTCCACCTCCGCATTTAACCCATCGGTGCAGTGAAACACCACATACACACTAGTGAATACACACCCACACACTAGGGGGCAGTGAGCACACTTGCCCGGAGCGGTGGGCAGCCCAATCCACAGCGCCCGGGGAGCAGTTGGGGGTTAGGTGTCTTGCTCAAGGACACCTCAGTCATGGACTGTCGGCTCTGGGGATCAAACTGGCAACCTTCTGGTCACAAGGCTGGTTCCCTGACCTCCAGCCCACAACTGTCCCATAATTACTGTAATTGATTAGATCTCTAAACTTCAACTGGTTGACTTTATTAAAAAAATATGCAAATGTACTGGCCTGAAAAAATGAATGAATCATTCTTAGGTTGAAGTTTACATGCTGTACATGTGGCGTATATTTACTTTCTAAATGTCAGTGATTCGCACGTCTGTAGCTCATTTAAAGGCAAATTTAAACAGCTCTAAAATCTCAATCATTTACAAGTTTCAGCTGATTACAGATCACACGCTCAGACTCGGCCAGACTGAGAAACGGGGGCTTAAAGTCATGTGGTGTATAAAATAGTCACGAAATGTTCGTACCCGCCTAAATATGCATAATATGGTTAAGTCAACCCACACATGGAAACAAAACATCACAACTATGAAATCCATGTTTTAATTGTAGAAAACAATAATAATAAAAATAATAAATCACACTTACTGCCCTTTGAATTCTCACCAACATATAAAACACTTTTTTCCCCACAAAAGCAAAGGAGCCCTTGGTTCTGCACCACATACAGAAATGTCACTTTGGTTAAAAAACAAAAAAAACAAACAGGTTTGGCTTGAAAAACGTCAATAGGAGGCGACACAAACATTAACGTAAGGGCTTTTGGTGTTTTTGCCTGGTTTGTAATAAAGTAATACAGTGAACGTCTCTTCAGGCTGAACGAGGCAAATCGTTTTATGAGGCACTAATAAACCTAAATCGCAAAAACATCGACGCGCGCACACACACACACACACACACACACACACACACACACACACACACACACACACACACACCCCTCACTGTTTTCCAACAGGCAGCTTCACAAAACTGCAACTTTATATAAAATAAAAACAATCGGCACGTAAAGCCTTCCAGTTTGTTCCCACCGCAAAAAAATACAACATCACGCTGAAATTTAGTGAAATGGAAAAACCACAATTTGAGGCGAAACGTCTGTGCTTTAGTGGATGAAACAGAAACCTGTGAAACGTCCATGACACCATCCAGCAGCGGTCAGATGGAGGCTTTGGGTGAAGCTTTGGAGTCGCTCAGTCTTTGTCTGTAGTATTGCATCCTCTGCGTGCGGTAGGCCTGAACTGTGCGCCGCCTACGGACACGCCGTGACCTGATCGTGTAGGATAAGGCAGAACAATAAACAATCCCCAAGATTAAAATGTGTTTCAAAAGCACTTAAAAAACGAGTTTGACCCGAATACAGACGACACTGCCAAGCACACATCATAATACAGGGACTCAAACACTCAAACAAGCTCAATCCGTCGTTTCAGGCACAGTGTAAAATCTTTTTTCCTTGTAGTTCATCCTCCTGTGCAGCAGGGGGCGAGGAGCACTACACTAAAATACTCAAAAGCAGCAGGTATTCTCAGAGCCGGGTTATGAGGAGGCTGGCCGCTTCCTATTTCCCTCGTTATATCAACAACAGGACTGCTGAACAGCAGAGGGCGCCCGCGAGCGAGTCCTCAATGAATGGGAGTGAATGGAGCTCAACGGCTGAAAACGAGAAGTTAAAATAGTCTCTAATCAACGTTTCTTTAATTTTAGAAAGTAGAAGGATGTGTTTCACTAAAAAAACAAAGAAATCTCAGCTGTATCATTTCTTTTTCTACAGTAAACGGGTTTTGGGCAGCAGGAGGCGGGCTTTACTGCTAGAGCGTGATGATTGACAGGCAAGCGGAGCAGCTCATTGGCTGTTCGGGCTCACTGACGTCACGGACATAAACAAGGCGCTGTTTTAAACTCATAGCTCGAGTTTAAAAGCTCTTAAAAATATAACAGCGGTGTTAAAATGTTTTATGATATTCGCTGTTCAGGAAACGACTGCATTCTTTTAAATTAGAGATGTTTCAGCGTTTATAAACTATGACTTTGCTCAAGCGCTCCATATCAACCCATTCATTTGGGACTCGCTCGGGAGCGCCCTCTAGTGTCTGAGAGGCCAAGAACACATTAGAGTGAGAGTTCTTCCCTCTACAAGTCCTCTGGTATCGTATCTTCATGTCTCTTCTCTGCTATCATGTCCCCGGCTCATGCTGCCTTCACGTGCTGTCGGAATTACCATAAACACGACTTCCCGACCTGAACAGTTGAGCTTAGCATCCTTTAAAGTCATGAACACAAGCAGGAGCTTCGGAAACTCATTTAAAGCCCAAGTTGTTTTCAGCCGTCGTAGTGAAGTAACTGCTGTTTTCAGTGGTCGACAGCGACGGTTTACTTTTCTAAATTTAATTTACTTTTTATCGTCACCAATTACGCAACAGGTATTCGCTCACATGTGTAATTATGAGCTGCGCACATTTTTAGTACGTGGGGAAAAAAAAGACACGGAAATAGAACAGGCTAGCTACGAGCTAACGTTAGCGGGGTATTCATCAAATGGGCTGGGCAGTTGTAGTTTGCAGTAAACTGGAGGTTTATTTATAGGCGTATGCAAAAGTTCAAACAGCCCAAAAAAATGTTAAATTGCACGTTTTGTTGATTTTCGTCGTCAAAATTTGTTTCCTCTGCAGGAAATAAACTTAAAACTGGCACCTTCCGCAAAATTTTGGTCCACAATTTATAATAATTTTCTGAATTTAACCTAAAAATTTAAACATAAAATGTGCCCTAACTTCTGCACCGGCCACATTTCACGTTTTATTTGTTTTTCCAATATGTTTAAGCAAATAAACAGTAACTGTGCATTAAAATGTGTTTCTGCAGAAGATTTTAACTTATTTTCCCGTAGAAAACTAACAAAACGCCATTTGACCAACATTTTGCACACGACTGTTGTTGCTAAATGAATGCACGGCCAGTTTCCAGTTTCGTCAAAAGTAAGTTTTCCTAAGCAGCTTCCTGACATTCTTCACGTTTCCGAGTTCGTAATTCCGACTCTGCAGGTGGGAAATATCCGACCAACATGTGAAGGCAGCTTCAAACCATCTGGATTCCAGCATGGAGGATTCTCCATGGTTTTCCACAGTGCTGCTTCTCCAACACCCCGTCTCTCCGCTCCTCACTGCA
>NC_051231.1:33117548-33135048 GCF_015220715.1 Pygocentrus nattereri | reverse complement strand
CTGTACCTTCCACACACACTTTTTTTTAAATCTCTTTCACATACTTTCTCTCTTACACACTGTCTCATCCTCACTTACTCATTCAACACCACACACACACACACACACACACACACACACAGCTGTGTGAGCTGGACTCTCCCATCACTCAGCTCGACCACCCCAGCGATTAAAGAAACACCTGCAAAATAATCCGCTCTCATACTGAAGGCTGTGCTTCTTTACACAATCAGAGACTTCAGAGTCAGATCGCTGCCTTTTTAGAGATCTGAATTAGACTAAACTAATTAAACCAGATAACACTAGTTTTTTAACAGAAATTAGAAATGTTAGTCAGAGCTCCATTAGTGAGATTTAAGTTACAGTTAAAATAGACCTGCATTAGTTAGTCATGATCAGAAAAAATTTGAGTAGACTTTGGAATTTGATCAGAGATAATTAGAATTAGATTGTTAGTTTATAGGAAGAGCTAGATTAGAGTTAGATTAGAGTCAGATAAGGTGAAGTGAGATTAGAGTTAGTCACGGTTAGATTAGAGTTAAATTAGAGTCAGATAAGGTGAAGTGAGATTAGAGTTAGTCACGGTTAGATTAGAGTTAGACCCGAGTCAGATAAGGTAAAGTGAGATTAGAGTTAGTCACGGTTAGATTAGAGTTAAATTAGAGTCAGATAAGGTGAAGTGAGATTAGAGTTAGTCACGGTTAGATTAGAGTTAGATTAGAGTCAGATAAGGTGAAGTGAGATTAGAGTTAGTCACGGTTAGATTAGAGTTAGATTAGAGTCAGATAAGGTGAAGTGAGATTAGAGTTAGTCACGGTTAGATTAGAGTTAGATTAGAGTCAGATAAGGTGAAGTGAGATTAGAGTTAGTCACGGTTAGATTAGAGTTAGATTAGAGTCAGATAAGGTGAAGTGAGATTAGAGTTAGTCACGGTTAGATTAGAGTTAGATTAGAGTCAGATAAGGTGAAGTGAGATTAGAGATAGTCACGGTTAGATTAGAGTTAGATTAGAGTCAGATAAGGTGAAGTGAGATTAGAGTTAGTCACGGTTAGATTAGAGTTAGATTAGAGTCAGATAAGGTGAAGTGAGATTAGAGTTAGTCACGGTTAGATTAGAGTTAGATTAGAGTCAGATAAGGTGAAGTGAGATTAGAGTTAGTCACGGTTAGATTAGAGTTAGATTATAGTCAGATAAGGTGAAGTGAGATTAGAGTTAGTCACTGTTAGATTAGAGTTAAATTAGAGTCAGATAAGGTAAAGTGAGATTAGAGTTAGTCACGGTTAGATTAGAGTTAGATTAGAGTCAGATAAAGTGAAGTGAGATTAGAGTTAGTCACGGTTAGATTAGAGTTAGATTAGAGTCAGATAAGGTGAAGTGAGATTAGAGTTAGTCACGGTTAGATTAGAGTTAGATTAGAGTCAGATAAGGTGAAGTGAGATTAGAGTTAGTCACGGTTAGATTAGAGTTAGATTAGAGTCAGATAAGGTGAAGTGAGATTAGAGTTAGTCACGGTTAGATTAGAGTTAGATTAGAGTCAGATAAGGTGAAGTGAGATTAGAGTTAGTCACGGTTAGATTAGAGTTAGATTAGAGTCAGATAAGGTGAAGTGAGATTAGAGTTAGTCACTGTTAGATTAGAGTTAAATTAGAGTCAGATAAGGTGAAGTGAGATTAGAGTTAGTCACGGTTAGATTAGAGTTAGACCCGAGTCAGATAAGGTAAAGTGAGATTAGAGATAGTCACGGTTAGATTAGAGTTAGATTAGAGTCAGATAAGGTGAAGTGAGATTAGAGTTAGTCACGGTTAGATTAGAGTTAGATTAGCTACAGTTAGAGTTAGTTTAGCCAAAGTTAGATCACACACACACAACAATATTTGTGCTATTTCTTGGCCCTCTTAAGGAACTGGAATTCAGTCTAATAGGAGAAGTGATGAATCTGCTGAGCTGTCATGTTTTGCTTCATCTGTAAAGAACCCATTTACAGCAAACTCAGCTGTTCTGCTAACGAGGAAGGAGCCACGCTAAATGTGTCTATTTCTATACATGTCTCAGTAAATATAGACCTAATCATCTGCTTCTATGTAGAGTCGCTAGAGTCCTGAAATAACGCCTACTCACACGTTCTTGCCCAACCACTTCCTCCTGTTTCATAAACTCATTGACACATTTCACAAATGAAGGATGAATCATGTGTTGTTGATCTCCAGACGGGGCAAAACCCTCAGCTATCAGTTTAATTCAGACAAAAACGGGGCAAAACAACGTCTTCCTGGCAAAAAAACGGGGTCAGCGCTGCTCCACGGGGTGGACCTGTAGGTGCTGAATTTCGTGGGCAATAAGAGTCGCCACCTGTTTAACTACATCACTGTAAAGCCCCACTGGAGCTGCGCTAGTTTTCGCAGAGGACTGAAGAAAATGTAAGTATTGGGTTTAAAGTGAGTCGAATATTTAACAAAGGTTAAAAAAGCCAATGTGGTCTGAAGCTAAACTTACACTAATGTTTCGCTTTGTTTTAGGGAGCAAGGAGCCGACAGAGAGAAGCATCTCCAGCTCTAACCACCGAAAAAGTAAAAAAAAAACTAAAATCAAAGTTTCTCCATCTTTAAAGAACTTCTGACGTAAAAGGGGAAATCCGCCGTAGAGCAGAGTCTCATTTCGGTTCAGCCTTCGCAGGACACGCCTTCGTAGACCGTGTCCTTTGAAGGCAGCAGCCCCTGAATTGGGACACAGCTAATGTGATGTCATTCATCTTGATAGCTATAAATATTGTCATATTACTGAGATGCACATGTTGATATTTTGAACTCACGACCCTTAATAACCCCCCCTAATGGTCACACTGGGGGCACTCTGCTCCAAAGTGCCCTCCAGCTGTAACCACAGCTCGGAGCCTGAGTGCTACTCGAGCTGCTGAAGGCGAGGGTGGTGTTTGTTTTAGAAGCCCGCAGAGCCACAAATGGACACCTCCAGAACACAGATGAGTCTTTGTCTCAGTAGGAGTCCAGGAGTGTGTGTGTGTGTGTGTGTGTGTACACAGTGTGAGTGACTGTATGGTTTTTATTTATACCCAGTCCGGTGTACATTCCTTGTTGTGCATGTGAGCCTGTCGGCAGCTCTGTCCTCTGCCAGAACAAACACCCCGGCACACGGCTGCTCCTGAAACACGAATAATTCAGCAATAACAGAACCTCCTCTTTACTGCTTCCCTCTCAGATCCGTCACCACGCAAGTCTGAGCGCTCGCCATTTCTCCTTTACAGACTTTTAACCCCTCGACGCCTCATCGCTGATTAAACCGCGCTGTAACTTCACTCTCGCGTTTCACGTGACGTCACGCTGTGTCGTCTCTGTCATTTTGAGGACCGAATCAGGGAGCGACTGCGCTGAGCGACGCCTTTAATTAGCTGTGCTTTGTGAATGATCGACCTGCAAGAGGCCTCAGAAGCCGAGAGACACTCAGACCTTTAATTCAGTGTTTTCACTCCAGGTTTGGAGCCGCTGCTCTGCACAGTTCAGTGTTTCTCTGCTGTTCACGCCTCGTTCAGCTCCAGAAGGGATTAATCAGCTGATAATACCAGGAAACCAGTAAGGCAGGGCAGGGGTTTCAGGACCGGAGCTGAACTCTGAACTAGCTGCTCCAGCAAACTTACAGAACCACGACGTAGTTTTCCGCCCCACGACATTCAGTCTGATATTTAACGTTTGTTTCTCCATTTAAACGTCATTTAAATCAGAAACAGAGAGTGAAGTTAGCCCGGTGGTCCGCAGCTCCGTTAGGGGGACACCTGTTCATCTCTCGGCTGATAACATCAGCTAAATGATCTAAAGGCCTGCATTGATCCCGTCTGTGTTAATGAGCTGATGTCGTTTCCCTCCTATGATCAGAGTTTATCTCCTCTTTATGAACACCATGGGATCCTTTGCCCACCCTGACATGAAGAGCCGGTGGGCTTCTGTGCTTTTAAATGCACTGAGAGACTCCCCAGAATAGGGGGAGGGGCTGAGAGTGAGATCAATATAAATGTAGGAAAACACAAATTTGGTAACTTTTCCAGCAGTTTAGGTGGGATCAGGAGTTCAGGGGGAAACTGTGTAAGGATCTCAACCTGTTCTATCGACTCTGTCGAGGAACGTTTTTCTCTTCCAAAGTAAGGAAAGTAAATTTAGTCATTTTTCACCTCCGGTTACGTTCAAAGACCCCAGATGTGGTGGCCAGAACGGGAAAAATCACCTAGGACGGGAATTATTTCTCAAAGCTCACTAGGTGGACATGGAGATGGTTGGTGTGAAAGTAGAGGAGGCAGTGGATAGGGCAAGATGGAGGCAGATGATCCGCTGTGGTGACCCCTGAAGGGAGCAGCCGAAAGAAGAAGAAGAAGAAGACTAGAACGAGTGGAGAAACTCTGGAAAGTGCAGATTATAAACTTTCAGTCCAAACCACATATTTGTGAGCAGAAAGAAAGCTTTCATTATGATCTGAATGTGATGAAAAGTCTTGTTCTGCTTGAAGAAGACACGTTGTTTACGCTTTGGCCGTTTTCATTCTCTTTTGACAACAAAACAAACAATTCTGAGGTGCAGAGCTGAACCGAATGTCAATAAGATGTCATTTTGTGCTTCGTACTATTCACACAATAACCAACAGCTCTCAAAGCCGAAAGGTCCTCACCTACCGGCCCCTCCTTCACACACTCCCATGACCCCGCTGACCCAAATAAACTCGCTTTCTGTCAGACACTGTTTGCTTTCCCACTAAATTAAAAGCGAACTTCTGAGGTCAGTTTGCTTCACCACTGGACGGGCGCCGTCTTCAAAGCAAAGCCAGGATTCTTTCCTTGAAGGAAAGCATGGAGAGATTTCCTGAAGCATGAATCACACACAATAACACCCGGCGAGCTGAGAGACAGCTTTCCTGTCCTTTCCTGCCCGGAACTCTGTAATCCATGAGCAAAAAGCCCTTATATCTGCTTTATTCTACTGGGTTTCATTTGTTTTTCCATCCGAGTTTACATGCGCAAATCCTAAGCCCACGGCCCAGCTACCGCCACCTGCCTTGGACTAGCTGCCCACCCTACACTGAAGTTCTCATGGACTCCTGGCTATTACTACTACCAATACTACTGCTATTAATATTAGTAGTGTAATAACTCTGTAGGCAGTCTGACCAGAGGAGGACGGGTCCCCCCTGGTGAGCCTTGGTTCCTCCCAAGGTTTCTTCCTCAGCTCTGAGGGAGGTTCTCCTTGTGTGTGTGTGTGTGTGTATACAGTGTGTGTGTGTAGATTGTGTGTGTGTGTAAATTGTGTGTATGTAAATTGTGTGTGTGTGTGTAGATTGCGTGTGTGTAGATTGTATGTGTGTAGACTGTGTGTAGATTGTGTGTGTGTGTGTGTGTGTAGTGCGCGAGTGTTTCTCACCTCCGTTAGTGGTTGGACCTCGTTAGAGTACGTGGGCCGCGTGTACACAAACACAGGCCGAGCGGTTCCGTTGCCGACAGATGCCAGCCTCATCGCCTCTCTGACTCGGTTCCTCACAAACTGCCTCCTGCTGGTCTGGTCCTTCAGCATTCGGCTCATGTAGATGGAGGGATAGAGAGCTGTGCTTTCCATCCACAGCCACATCAGCTGGTCGTTACGGGTCATCTCCACATCCGGGCAGCGGCCCGTGTAGTTGTCCTGGTTGCCGCGGTAGTTGTGGTTGTAGCAGTCGGGGAACAGGTAAAAACCCCAGAGCTGCTGGGGACGAAGATTCTTCGCCTGACGCAGCGTCTGCAGCATGAACCTGCAGGGAGGAACCGCTTCCATGAAAATGAACGAAAGTCTGTGCACTGTTTACTGACTATAGAGAACCGGATGGCATCCTGTACGGGTGATCTGAAGGTTTTAAGAACATAGCGATCTACTGAGTCTGAACGAAAAGCTGCATGTCCGACACACATCAGATGGTGAATCTGACAGGTCTTTGTGTGGTGTGGTAGTTCTTGGTATGGTTTGGTAATTGTTGGTAAATCTGATTGTGCTTGGTATGGTTTGGTAGTTCTTGGTTTGGAAGTTATTAGTATGGTTTAGTAATTGTTGGTAAATCTGATATTTTCTGGTTTGGTTTGGTAGTTCTTGGTTTGGTAGTTCTTGGTATGGTTTGGTAGTTACTGGTATGGTTTGGTAGATCTTGCTCTAGGTTTAATACAATCTTCCGTTATAGGCTGTAAATCACTTTTAGTTAATAATACTAAAATCTAAAATGGCTATAACTTTAGCTTTAACATGGGAACAGGCCTAAATTTTACTGCAGCTATGAGGTGACTTGTTTTTTTTTTTTGACTCCATCTGTAAAGCTTCTTCGTGTTTGGAGAGAGAAGCTGGTCCATGTGAGGAAGGCTGCTGCTCAGCCTAAGCAGTTTAACAAACAGGATAACAAAAAGAGATCTACCTGCAACAGAACGCTCTAAAGCCAGACGAGGTGTCAGGGCAGACTAACATCCGCTAACATTCTCCATCAAGATAAAAAGAAGAAGACGAAACAAATATAATATCGTTTGTGCACCTTAAAGCCACAGATGGGGCTTTTTTCAGAAATTGAAACTGTAAAACCTGATTGACAGTCATGAAAGATGGAAATATTGTTCATTACAATAGTTATCAGTCAGCTCAAACCTAGAAGGCTGCGCGGTGCTAACTGGCGGGGTATAAGGTTACACTACTCTAAGAGCTACATTAGAGCTACATTAGAGCTACATTAGCCCCAGTGCAAAGCTAAAGAGGCAAACCTCAGACAGCAAAAACGTCTTGATTGATGGGACCCTCAGGGGTCTGTCTCCGTACCTTCAGTCAGGGAACATAATTGAACTATAATCCACTGAAATTATCTGTTCTAAGCTGGACTCCACACACCCCGCCTTGCCTCGCCCCGCCTCGCCTCCAGGCTTTTACTCTACTGCTCTGTTTTAAATCATTCGGTTATGAAAAGGAACAAATACCAACTTTTCACCTGGAGAACCTGATTTAAGCTACACAATCAGACTTTAAACCCACTGCTGGAGCTTTGAGGGAACATCTACACTGTTTGAATCTTGATGAACGAGAAATGTACCTGAAGAGAACCTCCATTTCTGACAGTATAAGAGGGAAAACTGGCTGAATTTGATTTTACAGACACTGGTGTTTAAATTAAAAGCTAAATGTGTCTAAAGGAAGAGCAATTGCGTTTTATGCTGATGTAAAAAAATGTCTGTACAAGTTCACTGAACTCGATTCGATCGAACGAAACTGTAATATAGTCAAATCACCCAGCCTCACCTGCGGGCGGACAGCTCGAATTCCTGCTGCGCCACCTTGCCCACGTGATCCGGCAACCAGCTGGGGTTTTTCTCAGAGATCAGCTGTCGGGATTGTTCCCTGTAGATGTTTTTGGCGTCCCAGTTCCGGATCCAGAGGGGTCTCCACTCCTCCCAGTCCAGGACGGCCAGCCCCTTCGCACTCTCTCTGATGTACTTGTCGATGCCGCTTCGCATTTTGGCCAGGTGCTCTTCAAGGCTGGCCAACTGCGGCAGGCCGCCGTTCACAGACGCCCCGTCCTGTTTGTAGTACGGGTACAGACCCAGGCGTTCCTTGTAGAAGATGGTCAGGTTCTGTCTGACGAAGCCCTCGTTCGGAGACGCCACAATCTGGAACTGGTCCAGCTGTAAGCGGATGCCGTACCGCGGGCCGCAGTCTTCGGTGGGGGCGTTCCAGGCCAGCAGAAAAGGCTTCTGGGAATAGAGTGGCCACCTGGTGGACCTGAGCTCCTGAGCGTGCGGGCTGGACCACAGAGCGGTCAGACAGAGCAGCCGCATGAAGAGTGAGGGAGACTGAGGGACACCACCCATTTCTCACACAGGCCACCTCCACGTCCTGTAAACACACACAGACATAAAGAGGCTTAATTCAGTTGGTCAGGATGTGGGTCAGAAATACGGATTACACACAGGACTGTGGGAAAGTCGGAGGCTCCCAAGACACATTTTCAAAATCTATTTGTGTAGTTTGTGTTTATTTGCTGAGAAAAGTGTTAATATTTGAATAAACAAAAATTAATAGAATGTTAATTAATAATGATTATATATATATATATATATATATATATATATATATATAAATAAAAAATAACTAGTGATTTTCTGGATGTTGGTGTGTTTGTTTACTCATCTCCAAGCCTCTCCTCGAGGAAGCCCAGTATTATATGTAGTTAAAAAGCAGCTCAATATACCACACCTAAGACCCCCTCACGACCACCGAACTCTGTATCGCTGTATCAAACGGCTCCATCATTAATATCACAGGCGTGAATTAAAACGCTTACAGGGTGATTTCGGCAGTGGTCAGTGGGCGTAGGCCTCTCCCCCGGCCGAGCCACAAAGTGTACGGAAAACCTAAAGCAGGTGTCCTACCTGTGGTAACCCGTCAGCCGGACAGCGATTACAAGCTGAAATCCTGATGTCTCACATGCTGCCCTGTCACTCAGATTTACAGAGCCGAGTTACAGGACTTTGCATTTATTGTCTTGACTTTGTTCTAAACAAGAGAAAAGCCGACGTCAGCAACTAAAAGCTCCCGACTCTGTAAAGTGTCAGTTTTATTTTTTTAAGAACTTATTCGGGACACCGGGCAGGGCCCGGGTGTCGGGCCGTAGCAGCCACTCAGGCCAACAGGTGCAGGCCAGAGACATGCCGGGAGGGGGTGGGACTCCGACCACCCCGGCTCGTCCAGCAGAACACAGGGGGCAGAGAGAAGGGCAGTAGCCAAACCAGGGTGGGAGGGACAGGGAGGCAGAAGGTTCGGGTGGATGTGGGCAGGGGCTTCCACTGTGCCGTGTCGCTCCTCCAGCGGGAGAAGTGGAAGGTCCACGAGGGTCGGGGAACCGTGGGCAGGCAGCAACACAAGGGTGTCGACCTCCTCAGGCCTGAAGACCCATTCCACACTGACGCCATCCAAGTCCGAGTCCTGGAGGAGCGCACAGCAGCAGCAAGGCTCCTTCTTCCCACTGGTGCAGTCCTCAGCAAGGTGTTTCTGCCCAAAATACTACGTGCACCAGCCCCATTCTGGCGGCGCTGGGTGCCGCTTTCCCTCTGTGGGTGTAGGGACTGGTAAGGTAGCCTCGCCCACCCACCGCTCATTAAATGAGCCAGCCAGCTGGCCGCTCTAGACCCAATGAAGGCAGTCCAGAGCGGAGAGTTTTAGACACACAGTACTGTGCAGAACCAGAGAACCCCTTTCATTTCACTTCTAGTCCAAAAAGCCCATTAAGCACAAGTTCTTAAGGAGATTAGACACCTGACGAAAAGCTACAGAGACACTGGGCCTCCTAACAACCACCTGGAAGAGCAGATGATCATCACTGAAAGCTTTGATCTCTGAGAGAGAGGAGAAGATCAAGCTGCTTCAGATCTGAAAACATCCACAGGTGTTTCTGTCCATCCTTCCACTGTGAGGAGACCACTCAGCGCCGTGGGTCTGAAAGAACGTGTAGCTGATCGAGAAGAACCTCACTGAGAAAAGGAGACGGACACATCAAACAAAGAAGCTGGACGATGGACTGACCACCCCAGAGTCCAGACCTCAGCAGCGCTGAATGGGTTTGATCAGTTAGATCTGTGTTGTATTTTTGGCCTTTTCTGCCACTGAGAAATGAAGCGCTTGTACTCGGGGGCTGTTTTAACTGGACACTAAATAAATGAAAGGGTGGTCTCTCTTCACCATATACACTATACATTCCTGCTAATGTAAAACCGAACTCTGGAACTGATTAAAAGCACGCACAGCGTCTTCATAGGTGGGTGTGCATATCTACAGCCCACACATTCCTGCTGTCGGGATGCATTAGCATTACTGTACCACACAGCACCCGGGACCCGGGGGGCGGCAGGGGGGTGGGGGTGGGGGGCAGAGGACGCTTTAGAGGAAACAGATGACCCTCAAGAGCCTGTGCGAGAACTCTGCTGACGCACTGCCAGGACACCACGACCTGTTTCTGACCAAATCCACAAATGACCAGAGGATTCACACACCGATTAAACAGACTGTACTTGGAAACTTGGTTTAGAGCGAAAGTCTGGCAAAAAATCAAATTTGCACAATATCTTGCCCTCCACCAAATGTAGATGTAGCCAAGATATCTTTGGTGTGCGACGTTAACTTCCTTAGTTTTGCGCTAAATAAACACTTTATCAGCTGGCGACATCAGCAAACTCACCTTACAGGTGCCAGTTAGCACTGTGGGAACCGAACGTCTGCCTAAAAACGGCGCTGCGTTGTTAAAACACGGAAGCGTCTGTTCGCAACTCAATCACTAACACTGTCACTCAGAGCGGCTCGGAGTGAAACGGCTCAGACGTCCTCACAGCGGTGACGATGGGAACCAGGCGTCGCCATGACTACAACATGTATATACACATTTTATTTACCACCCAGGACAAAAAACTTAGGCCTTAAAATGATGAGGATTAAAATGATCCCATCTGGAAGCATCTGCACCAACACTTCGTGTATTAACATTCTCCGAGGGGACTTTCAGAGGCATTAAGCTCTTCAGACGTCTGGTTCCTATCACGACCACACGTGAACACGCAAGGTGCGTCTATCCAGAACGGCGCGTTTCACATCAACCCACTCTGAATGGCTTTGTTTACATCTGAGTGATTTCATTCCGAGGATATTTGGGTGGAATTCCCCTAAATCGATCTCAAACGGGCTTGATTATGTGGCGCTGTGTGACACTGTTACCTGTAAACATGAGCGAAAAGCTGGAAACGGTGGCAGCCTGGATTCTGATTGACTACGGAGTCCGTGGTTATTGATAACCGCGAGTCATAAACCGCATAATCAAGCCTATTAGAGATCGATTAGAGTCGAGGCAGGCGTGTCATGACTTAACGGGTGCACTCACTATGTGGGAGCTACATTAGCCTCTCAGCTCAGCACAGGACCGCAGGGAGGACGCCAAACTATTCCGTCAATAATGGTGTTTTTCCTGCCATATCACGCCTGAATCGCCTGGCCAGGTACCTGCATGAGCCCATTATAACAGGATAATGTCAAGTTAGTGGCCCCTGTGAAAAAATAAGGCTGCGTGACACATCGTCATTCAACCACTTCCTGCAGTTTCTCAAATTCAATGAAATATTTCAACATCCATGCGGCTGCGCTCAGGAACCTGCGAGGGATTAAGACACAAAACATGAACTGACCGACCTGCCAGACGTGCCGGTAAAGCCCAGTGACAGAAGTGTGTCAGCAGGCCAGTGTGAGCTTTACCGGCATGGCTGGGCTTTACCGGCATTCGCCAAGGGATCAGAAGATCATACGGAGAGGTAGAAGAACAAAATCTTAATAAACGTGAGCTTTCTGTCTTATTTTGTTTAGTTAGGTGTCCATGTTAATACTGCGCTGTTTGATCAAAACCTCGTATCTCCAAAACGGCAACTTCACAGGAGAAGGAAAAAACCTACTTTACTTTCAGTGTAAGTCAATGGAACCAGACGTCTTTCTACGTCATTTTGGGTTGTTTCTTTCTGTCCGTTCATCATGAAACTTAGAAGCAACGTAAAGGCCGACAGGTGCTTCCAAAATATTAAAAAAACTGAAAAATGACAAAAATGGAGATGCAAGGTTCTGCTCCGACTGCAGCGATATACTCTGTGTGCACAAAATCTTTTAAGCACGCGCCTAAAACAAATATACAGAGTAAAGAAACAAATAAATAAGAGAGAATAAACAATCTAAACCCAACTGGAATGGCACTAGTTGAGTTTGGCGGCTCACATTTCTTCCATTTTTCCATCTACAGCAGCTGTGTGATCCAAGATGAGGTGTTGCTGTTGACTCCTTGGAAGAAAACCTCAATACGTTCCCACGTCTCACTGTGGACCCCACTTCTGCAGTGGCCTGTCTGCATTAATCAGGAAGCAGAGTTTTTACATTTGCCCTTTTTTGACCTGTACAGTGGCCACTGAGCCTGTCCTTGGTCAGCTACTCACTCTGCCTCTGCTTTCTATCCAGGAAGGTTAAAATAACCCGCTGATTATTGTCCATTTCCCAGAGGTTTACAGCAGTAAATCCATCTAGTTTACGTTTTTAGTGCGGTTTACTGCTTTCCTGTAACTCCACAGATGAACTAAAGTGAATTCAGCTTCTTTTTCGCCAGCTTCTTCCCCCAAGTTTCCCGTTCCACCTTAAATAGCGCAGCAGTCATTACAACGCCTCAAGCTCCAGAACGTTACAGGGGCACGATTTAAGGTGGAACGGGGAAATTCGAACAAGAAGCTGGCGAAAAAGACCGCTGACTTCAGCCTCGTTACAGATCAGCTATGGGGACGAGAAAGTTTGCTCTAGTTCCCCAAACAGCCACAACGCAGCTCTCACAAATCACACTTTAGCGACATTTCATAAACAAAAAGTGAAAAACTGACCCCAAGAAGACGTTGAGCGTCCCCGCCTCAGGAGACCGGCTTATTCCACTCGGATCTTTCACGAACTAAACCGAAGCAGACTCGCTCCATCACCGCCGAAGTCACTTTCCATAAACTTAAGAGGCACCTGGGTTGAATTTACATTGAAATTAAAAGTTTATAAGCTGCACTTTTCATATGTTTTGACTTTTCCCCCTCACGAAGCTTCCACAGCGCCTGCACGAGCAACGTTTCATTCGCTGAGTGAGTGTGCTGAGGCTTCGGCCTCGGATCGTTCCATTATGCAGTGAGGGAGGGGGGAACTGTTTCGCAAAGAAAGCATTAACTACATTTTAAAACGCAGAACGCGAAACTAGCCGCTACGACTATGAATACAGGATCAGATAATCAACCACAGAGAATTGAGGACTTTGTTCTCTTCAATAACACCATAATATAGCGGACGCATTTCTGTGACACTCCTATTTTACTCCTTCCACTCGAGTGGTCGGGTCGGTCGAGTTCTCTGCTGGGGAGAAGACGGTGAGCAGCAGAAGCTCAGAGCTGGATCAGGTTTCAGCGAGATCTCGAGATGTTTTTGTGTTTGTCACAAATCCATTTCTCCCCTCGTCGCTTTCCCCCTTTTTGTTGCAACATCTGACTAAAAACAGCAAGGACTGCTGGGACGTTCCTCAGAAACAGGCACAACACGTAAAAAGAGAGTCTTTGTGGGTTCTTTCGTAAAGGGAATGGTTCTGTTTAGAACCATGAGTTCTGTGAAAAACCATTTCATGCTCAAACGGTTCTCTGCGAGGTGAAACGGTTCTTCAGATTGAGGGAGATTCTCCATTTCTCTCCATTCCACCATGCAGAGAACCTTTTAAACCTGAAATGGTTCTCTAAAGAAAATGGGTCTGTCTAGAACCACAAACGCTCAGAACCTTTTGCATGATGAAAGGGTTTTTTGCATCGTGAACAGGTTCCTCACACTGATGGAGAATGTGCTGTATTTGAAAAGGGTTGTATTGTATACGAGCTTGGCAGGGTAATAGCGCAACCATTTTTGGTGCCATATAGAACCATTTTCAATATGGTTCTCCATAGAACTGGAGCCTATTCCAGCGGTCATTGGTCAGAATGCAGGATACTCCCTGGACAGGCCGGCAGTCCATCGCAGGGCACCATATGCAACACATTCTCCATCAGTTTGAAGAACCATTTCACCATGTAGAGAACCGTTTAAACCTGAAATGGTTCTCTGAAGAAAATGGTTCTATCTAGAACTCAAAGAACCTTTTGCCTGATGAAAGGGTTCTTTGCATCATGAACGGCTTCCTCAGACTGATGGAGCATGTGCTGTATTTGAAAAGGGTTCTACACGGCACCAAAAATGGTTCTATTGTATACGAGCTTGGCATCGTAACAATAGAAGAACCCTTTTTCTGGTTTTAAATAGAACAATTTCTATATGTTTCAATATGAGAGAGAGTGCAGAACCACATTGAAAATGGTTCTATTTAGAACCAACAACACTCAAAGAACCATGTACATGCTTAAAGGGTTCTTTGCATCGTGAACGGGTCCTCAGACTGATGGAGAATGTGCTGTGGGTGGTTCTATACAGAACCTTTTTGAACAGGTTGCTATATGGCACCAAAAAGGGTTCTTCAATTGGTACTAGATTGACGTCGTAACAATAAAAGAAGATTTTCCGGTGCTATACAGAACCCTTTTCAAATAGGTGATATATAGAACCACCTACAACACGTTCTCCATCAGTCTGAAGAGCCCCTACACAATGCAAAGAACCCTTTAAGCATGCACATGGTTCTTTGAGTATTCATGGTTCTATGCAGAACCATTGCCTTTACTAAAGAACCCTTGAAGAACCATCTTTTTTAAGAGCGCAGTTCCAAAGCCGCTGCAGTTACCAGCCTGTTATGAAGGTTATTATACAGTTATAAACCAGGCGAAGGGGAATTCCACCCATTTTTTAAAATTTCCACACAACTCAAACTGTGAGCTGTAGACACAATCATTCGGAACGGTTTCACGTGAGATGCCCTGTTCTAGGGAAGCTTCCAGACCCAGAACAGGACAATTTTCCCTCACAGCGCCCTGCATGTGTCCCTCCTCCACGAATGGATAAAAATAAATGGATTAAAACAAATTTTTAGGCCACAAAACGACCATAAAACAGCGTCTCAGATCATCAGGCAGTGAATTCAGAACCTCCTGTAGGAACTTTCTGTGAGGAGCTTTTAGACGTGGACGTCTGGTTCCTATCACCACCACTGTGAACAGCTCTGACTCGCTCTCTTTACATCTTAACCATTTATTTATGCAGAAATTTTGAAATATTAGTGGGATTCCCCTTCAAAGACGCATATAAGCCTCTACACTGGAATCAGAACTGGATCAAACTGCTTTCTTCGCTTTCTGAGGAACAGAACGAGAAGCGCGTGCGAGGCACCCGTTCCTTGTGGTCACTGGTGAGAAACCACAAGTGGTCATTAAGAAGAAGCTGTGAAATTTCCCCAGCTGTGACGTAGATCCTGGGCTTTAATTAGAACGCACCCAATTTGCATATCCTCACTAATAATGAATGAATACGACCCACTCGTGCAGTGAAGAGCTCGAGACGGCGGGAGAAACAAGAGTCGGCCCACTGTTTAGAACAATAACGCTGCGTTTGTACTGTGGTGAAGTGAAGTGGGAGAGAGAGATGGCATTCTTCAACTTTATGCAAATGAGAAGCGGGTTTGCTGGGCAGCAGCCAATCAGACTGCTGAAGCGTGGCGCCGTGTGTTTTGTCATGCAGCTCATCCATGTTCAAACTGGACCCTGTGTTGTGAGGACGGTGGAGAAATCAGAGAGACTTTTATTTTGGTTTACGTTTTTCACAACTATGCTAGAGTTCTTCCCAAACACAGAGCTGGGCTTGGAAAACAAGGCGCCGATCCCGATTTCTTTACAGTCAAACTAGCCGATGGATGATTTACTGGCCTTCCTTTAATCCGAAGCTCAAATTATGGCTTAAATGAACTAAAGACACTTTATTATGACGCCGTTTTAAACAATAGACTTCGGGAATAAAGTTTAGAGAATAAAGATCAGCCAAAACAAAAACCGAGGCATATCTAGCTGATTTCCATCAAACCGGAAAGCTAAACTTGACTGCGTCTTAGACTCTTAAGCTCCTCGGGACCACCGGTGGGTCCACAACGCACTTGGTCATGTTCTTCATAACGTTCATATTCCATAAGCTCCATTCAGAAGCTGGGCGTCGTGTGAGGCTGTAGCTCTTCTCTCCAGTCTAATAGACGGTGATGTCATTTTAGACCCTTAAACCCATTCAGGACAACTGGGAATCCAGAATTTCCCACTTTAGAACTTTCTCCTACTAAACTCAATGTGTCCGTGACTCAAGACTTCCACCTCAGGTGGCTGAGGAGGTCTGGCATGAACTCCCGCATCCTCAGAAAGTTCTACACACGTACTGTGGAGAGCGTTCTAACAGCTCCATCACCACCTGGTGTGGGAACTGCGCTGCCATGGAGCGGAAAGCTCTGCAGAGGGTGGTGCGGACTGCCCAGCACATCACCGGGGTCCAGCTCCCAAACCTCCTGGATTTATCCACCAGTCGCTGCCTGGGGAAGACCAGGAGGATTCTGAAGGACTCGGATCTCGTTCCCACGCTTTACTAAGTCATGGCCACGACTTAATTATCCCATTCCCACGCCTTACTAAGTCGTGGCCACGCTTTATTTTTATTTATACAGGATGTCTCCAGCAGGGCTCCGTATAAAACACACTATTACTTCATGTTCTGGGAGCTGCTGCGTGTCACAGAAGTCAGAGCCCTTGAGAAGAGGCAAAACGACTGGTTGGACACTTAGGTGGGTTTTTCCACTCGGAAGTTCTGACTCGGTGAACGCAGCCAGAGAGGCCCCGAACAGGATAACAGCAGACGGAAAGTGATTTAAGCGAGACGAGAAGCTAAAATATATGGGCTTTCTGACCCGTGTGAGGCGGGCAGTCAGCTGAGCAGGCCTGTGGAGACTTCCTGTGGGGCCAGAGGTCTCGGCTGTGCTGAATCACCTGACGCTGATGACATCCTCATGAATGGAACTCACTGAAGGCTGCAGAGTAAGCTATTTCCTTCAGGCCTTCAGCCTCGACCCCCACGCAGCAGCACAATGCCACACATTTCAGCCCTCAGGCCTTCCTCGAACTCCAGCACGCACAGGGAGGGCAGTTATTATGAGCTGCTTTTATCGCCTATGCAAAATTGACCACCGAGGCCTCTGCGATCACATGAAAGGCGTCCACTTTGCACCAATTATGTCTTGTACCTTCGGCTTCTGGAAGAAAACACTTGCACGAGTCAGACTTTCTGTTCTAAACCGTGTCTGCTAAATGACTCCTGTCCAATTAGAAAGCCACGGTCAGGACATACGCGTCTCCTCTGCATGTGGAACGGGTCGTGCAGCTGGCTTTGCATCCTGCAGCCATTAGCAACGGTTCCTTTGAACAAATATATTCATTTCTGCATATGTAAATCATTTAGATGTAAAGAGAGCCATTCAGGGTGCTTTGATGCTCTATTCTAGAGCAACTTTAAAGCAGTTAAAACTGTTCACAGTGGTGGTGATAGGAACCAGACGTCCAGCTGTAAAAGCTCCCTCACACAAACGTATTACATGAAATGGTGCCTGATGTCTGGGGACATTGTTTTATAGTTTTTTAGATCATCTGTTAGCCAAACATTTATCTTTGAATAAGTTTTCCGCAAGATCGATCGCCAGCGATGCCACAGCCATCCATAACTGGGAGTCCAAAAGAGCATAACTGTTGTTGTTGACATTTTGCTAGATTAAAAGGGTGATTCAAAAAGATTAATGCGATTTCAAAGCCCCACATTTTTCCAACCATGAGGCGCTGAAGAACCAATCATAATCCAACTGTAAGAGGGGGTCATAGAGTTTCTGACTGGCTCCTTCAGTCTGAGAGGAGCTGAGACCCCTGAGCGTTCGGCATTGGTTCCACAGCACTGGATGATCTCCAAAATCCCAGTGAAA
>NC_051231.1:33107548-33112548 GCF_015220715.1 Pygocentrus nattereri | reverse complement strand
GTAATCCAATTTTTGCAGGGTAACATTGGCTTATCATTATTCTATGCATATTATTATATTATTTAACAGCCAATGTAGATCTTAAATATTTGTATCAATATGAATATTTTAAATATATTTGGCAGATTTTTGTTTGAACTTCACGTTCCACCTTAAATAGAAGTAAGCTGCGTTTTCTGTGCTAATTTGTCGTGGAGCAGTATAGCGGTCAAAACACAACACACCTGTGGAAGAGGTTTAACAGGTAAACTGCCCACTGCTGTGCATACCATCCCTGGCCACATTATCAGAAACCCCTCCCCTTTAGCACCACCTTGCTGGTGTGCAGTTAGAGACAGCAGCTCACCGGCTGCAGTATAAACAAGTGAATGAACTACAGTAGTAGCCATGACAACGGAGCCATAATCGGTCAGCCTGGTGGTTGACACATCTGCGCAACACAGAGAGTCCAATCCGACTGGCCCGGTCCAGATTACATACGCAGCGTTGGAGCCCGTTTCAGGTTCTCTTTGTGAAAGAGTGCGTGGTGTGCGAAAGTTTTGGTAAGTGAAAATAAGTTAACACACCCTCTACAGCCGCTCCGGCCTCAGCTCAGCAGAGACATCCCAGCACCTTCGCTTTGTCTCATACGCTCGTACCAGCACCACGCAGCTGTTCCACCACTCAAATGATATCTGGACAGCAGCGGTCAGACACTGAATGAGGTGAAGGGACTGAGTCTGTAACTTACACCTACAGAGTGCACCTGTATGGTAGATGTTTCCAATAAAGTGGCCACTCCATGTAGACTCTTCATATGTGGTTCAGTCTTGAAGGGTCTCGAAGCGTCTCTCTCTCTCTCTCTGACCTACGTTTAACCTCATCTCCCACCGTGACTGTCCTGGTAAACAAACACCTAAGCCCACCTTACTTTCCCACCCTGTTCTTCTGCTCTGAGTCAGCACCTCCAGGAGCTCCAAGATCCTCTGAAGCTGTGCAATAACAGAGAGATTTAGAGAAGAGCCCTCAGCCGGACAACGTCACCGGGGTCAGGGGGTTATAATAACAATTATAATAATGACAATTATGAATTTATTTATTAAACCTTTATGTAATAAAATCTTTATTTATATATTGCTAGTATATAAAACAGCACCCGATGACCGCTGGGATAGGCTCCAGCACCCCCGCGACCCAGAAGGAGAAGCGGCTTAGAAGAACATATTACATAAAGCAGCAACAGTAAAATAGTAAAGCTGAGAAATGAAAGCATCGTGAGCCGACGATGATGCCCGTGTCTGCGCATATCAACGTATAAACAGTCAGAATGTGGAAACTCGCACTGCCCAGACCAGCATCATCAAGAAATACGGCATTTATTAATATCAGCTTACAAATGCAGATACATTCATGCAGTAACCCAGCACCACCTAAACATCCTGCTCTTCCAGAGTTTAATGCCCATATGTGAGTAAATATATATACATATATGTAGTGTGTGTGTGTGTGTGTGTGTGTGTATCGCCATTTTGTCAAGTTGGACAAAAATTCTGGTTCCACTGACTTGCAATAAAAGTAATTTTTTTTTTACTTCTACTGTAAAGTTACAGGATTTTGTTGCAACAGCAGCGATATATATATATATATACACACACACACACACATATATATATATATATATATATATTTACACATTTATATATACAGTACTGTGTGAAAGTCTTAGGCACCCACATATTCAAAATCTATTTATTTGTGTAGTTTGTGTTTATTTGCTGAGGAAAGTGATAAAATTTGAATAAACAAAATGGACAGAATATGAATTAATAATGATATATTTTATATATATACAATCCACTTTCCAGGAAACTGTTCATCTAGGAATGCTCAGACCTCACACCCATAATGTGGTGGTGCACCAACTTGCTGGAAAAACTCAGGGAACGTGCCAGCTTCCAAAGTGGATTGGTCATCGTGGGCCAGTTGAATGGCCCCCAAGGTTTCCCGATCTGACCCCCTTAGACTTTTATCTTTGGGATCATCTGAAGGCAGCTGTCTATGCTGTGAAGATACGAGATGTGCAGCACCTGAAACTCCGGATGCTGGAAGCCTGTGCCAGCATTTCTTCTGCGGTGTTGCTATCAGTGTGTGAAGAGCGGGAGAAGAGGGTTACGTGTGTGTGTTTTCCTGTGTCAGGGAGGTCGAGTGCAGTGTGTTTCCTCTTCTGGAAGGTTTGACCCTCTCTTTCTCAAACGTGCAGGAAACTGCCCCCCACACACACACACAGCGGGACCACCCCTTGCAGAGACTCTGACGTCAGAGCGCAGCAAAACAGCTCCGAGCTCAAGGACAAACACTCATCAACAAGGTGAGGACGGGCACAGGAAGGTCACACAGGGTCATGGCTCAGTCCGGTGTTTTCCTGCTTCAGCGCCTGATTCAGCTTATTGCTCAACCGCCGAGTCACATCAGAGACAGAACCGCCGAGTCACATCAGAGACAGAACCGCCGAGTCACATCAGAGACAGAACCGCCAAGTCACATCAGAGACAGAACTGCTGAGTCACTTCAGAGACAGAACTGCTGAGTCACATCAGAGACAGAACCACCGAGTCCCTTCAGAGACAGAACTGCTGAGTCACATCAGAGACAGAACCACCGAGTCCCTTCAGAGACAGAACCGCCGAGTCACTTCAGAGACAGAACCACTGAGTCACATCAGAGACAGAACCACCGAGTCACTTCAGAGACAGAACTGCTGAGTCACATCAGAGACAGAACCACCGAGTCACTTCAGAGACAGAACTGCTGAGTCACATCAGAGACAGAACCACCGAGTCACTTCAGAGACAGAACTGCTGAGTCACTTCAGAGACAGAACTGCTGAGTCACATCAGAGACAGAACCACCGAGTCCCTTCAGAGACAGAACCGCCGAGTCACTTAAGAGACAGAACTGCTGAGTCACTTCAGAGACAGAACTGCTGAGTCACATCAGAGACAGAACCACCGAGTCCCTTCAGAGACAGAACCGCCGAGTCACTTCAGAGACAGAACCGCCGAGTCACATCAGAGACAGAACCACCAAAATGTCCAAAAGTGTCCAAAATGAATGGGTTAAGATGGAGCATCTGAGCAAAAAAACACATTTTAAACGTTAAATATTTCCTCATTTCCTGAAAACAGAACAGCATAAAACATTTTTAACACTGCTGTTATATTTTAAAATTCCTTTAAACTCAACATACAGGAGTTTAAAACGCCGCCTGATATGTTCATGACGTCAGTGAGCGCGAACAGCCAATGAGCTGCTCTGCTCGCCAACCAACCAGCACTCAGTAGCAGTTTTTGATGTAACAGAGGAAATAGGAAGTGGCCAGGCTCCTCATAAACAGCCTAAAATCCAGCTCTTTTGATTGGATTTCTTAATCGGATTTCTAGATCGATACTTATTTCCGGTATCGTTGTCTGTTCTCACACAAGCGCAGACTGATAACTCTGAAAGAAATCAGAGTGAGAGTTCACAGCACTGAGAAATCTGATCACTGAGCTAAACTCCAGCCAGTCTAGACCGTGTGCTGTTTGCATGACTGTTTGAATAATCAGACACCTGCAGAAATCAGATTATGACCAGATTATTGAGTGCATGTAAACGCGCTCAGTGATACGGGTGTGTGAGCGACAGGAGAACCAGAACCACAGCAACATCACACGTACAACGCTGACCGCTTTCAAATACTTACCATGTGTCATTGCTGTAATGTCTGTGGTTGAGCTCATCAACACGTCTGAGCTGAGGCTTTAGAATCACATTCGTCCGCCCAGGAACGCATGAGAACGGCCCACTCCTCTGAGACTGGCCGAGAAGCGCCAGGCCGAGAAGCGCCAGGCTGTGCAGATGATAAAAGCTCTGTGGGAAAAAGGCGACTGTGGTGAAAGTCGTGGTTCTGGATGTGTCAGACGGTTAAAGTGATAATTTAGATACTCAAAAATCTAAATTACACAATGTCCCTCTTACACTAAACATACTTGATGTCCGTGTGTGGAATCCCCCTCATGTCTCATATTTGCTGGTTGCTAACTCTCACCATAGCGGCGGTGACGCTTCAGGAACTGAAACTCTTGGGAAACTGGGCGAGTTTTCAGGTTTTCAGATCTGCTGCAGCTCATTGTGAAGATTTTCAGAGGAATCCAGGCAGAGTTACGGTTTCTAGACTATGAAAGACCAACTGGGTAAGCCAGACTGCTACAACTCCCCCCTGAGGCAGAGCAGCGCTACAGCTCTAGTTAGTTAAGACCACCAGAGACAGAAGCTGATTGTGGGTGAAAGAGATAAACAATGAACTTCCACTGAATTTCGATCTCGTTCCCACGCCTTACTAAATCGTGGCAACGCATTGGGATCCCATTCCCATGTGTTAATAAGGCATGGCAACTACTTAGAAAGGTGTCCATCCATCCATCCATTTTCTAAGCCGCTTCTCCGTCAGGGTCGCGGGGGGGTGCTGGAGCCTATCCCAGCAGTCTTCGGGCGAAAGGCAGGATACACCCTGGACAGGTCGCCAGTCCATCGCAGGGCAGACAGACAGACACTCACACCCAGGGGCAATTTAGCACGTCCAGTTGGCCTGACTGCATGTCTTTGGACTGTGGGAGGAAACCGGAGAACCCGGAGGAAACCCACACAGACACGGGGAGAACATGCACACAGAGAGGACCCTGGCCGCCCGGCCGGGGAATCGAACCCAGGCCCTCCTCGCTGTGAGGCGACAGCGCTACCCACCACGCCACCGTGGTCACAACTTAATTATCTTATTCCCACACGTTAACAAGGTGTGGCCTTGCACTATTTTTATTTATATGGCATGTCATCAGCAGGGCTCTGTCTAAAGGACAGCATAATGTCATAATTATTTTCAGGGACCGCCCAGAATTTTGATTGAGATATTCAGGGGGTCCCAGAGGTTAATTAGGGGATCCTGGACCCCCAGGACCCTGTACACTTCACACATTGGTTGATAT
>NC_051231.1:33092548-33102548 GCF_015220715.1 Pygocentrus nattereri | reverse complement strand
CGCTCTGACAGACTGTAATACACTACAGGAAGCGTAGGGGGCGATACGGCTTCTACTGTTTCATTTAAAAAGCTCTATAATGTTCATATGATCCACACAGTCGCTCTGACAGACTGTAATACACTACAGGAAGCGTAGGGGGCGATACGGCTTCTACTGTTTCATTTAAAAAGCTCTATAATGTTCATATGATCCACACAGTCGCTCTGACAGACTGTAATACACTACAGGAAGCGTAGGGGGCGATACGGCTTCTACTGTTTCATTTCAAAAGCTCTATAATGTTCATATGATCCACACAGTCGCTCTGACAGACTGTAATACACTACAGGAAGCGTAGGGGGCGATACGGCTTCTACTGTTTCATTTCAAAAGCTCTATAATGTTCATATGATCCACACAGTCGCTCTGACAGACTGTAATACACTACAGGAAGCGTAGGGGGCGATACGGCTTCTACTGTTTCATTTAAAAAGCTCTCTAATGTTCAAATGATCCACACAGTCGCTCTGACAGACTGTAATACACTACAGGAAGCTTAGGGGGCGATACGGCTTCTACTGTTTCATTTAAAAAGCTCTATAATGTTCATATGATCCACACAGTCGCTCTGACAGACTGTAATACACTACAGGAAGCGTAGGGGGCGATACGGCTTCTACTGTTTCATTTAAAAAGCTCTATAATGTTCATATGATCCACACAGTCGCTCTGAGAGACTGAAATACACTACAGGAAGCATAGGGGGCGATACGGCTTCTACTGTTTCATTTAAAAAGCTCTATAATGTTCATATGATCCACACAGTCGCTCTGACAGACTGTAATACACTACAGGAAGCGTAGGGGGCGATACGGCTTCTACTGTTTCATTTCAAAAGCTCTATAATGTTCATATGATCCACACAGTCGCTCTGACAGACTGTAATACACTACAGGAAGCTTAGGGGGCGATACGGCTTCTACTGTTTCATTTCAAAAGCTCTATAATGTTCATATGATCCACACAGTCACTCTGACAGACTGTAATACACTACAGGAAGCGTAGGGGGCGATACGGCTTCTACTGTTTCATTTAAAAAGCTCTATAATGTTCATATGATCCACACAGTCGCTCTGACAGACTGTAATACACTACAGGAAGCGTAGGGGGCGATACGGCTTCTACTGTTTCATTTCAAAAGCTCTATAATGTTCATATGATCCACACAGTCGCTCTGACAGACCGTAATACACTACAGGAAGCGTAGGGGGCGATACGGCTTCTACTGCTTCATTTAAAAAGCTCTATAATGTTCATATGATCCACACAGTCGCTCTGACAGACTGTAATACACTACAGGAAGCGTAGGGGGCGATACGGCTTCTACTGTTTCATTTAAAAAGCTCTATAATGTTCATATGATCCACACAGTCGCTCTGACAGACTGTAATACACTACAGGAAGCGTAGGGGGTGATATGGTTTCTATTGTTTAATTAATAATGCTTTAATAACATTAATATGATTCATGTGGACAAATTAGATCACTAAGTTACATTAATCGAGTCAATTGAATTACTCAAATAATCGTGAATGGACTGATTGATTTTCATTTGATAACTAGAGTTTATTAAAGACATCCTTACATTTGATGAGTGAAGGAAATGAATGGTGAGAGGGAGACACACCTGAGGTATGAGGTTCTTCTGGATCCTTTTCAACTTGGCTTTCTTTCGGCCGTTCTTCGTCACCACCGTCTCCTCGTAGAACTCGTGAGCCAGGTCGCCATCCTCATCGAAGTACATGGAGCTAATCGTGCACAGACACACAGAAGCACCAATTTGTTTTAATATGGAAGGAACATCACAATCAGAATATGTACCGACATAATCTCAACACGGTATTTCGTCCACGTGTGTGAGACTTGGAGCGGAGCTGAATTCTGCAGGAAGGTAGATGTCCAGGAGCAGAGCTGGTGGCCACTGATTGAGATACACTTCATCCAGTTGGACAATACAGACACAAGCGTGATATTAACTCTTCCTCAAGGCCCGAGCTCATGCTAGAAAAGCAAAAACCCAAATCTTTTAGGACACCCCTGTATCGCAGAATAGATTGATTGGGGCGCCCAATACTGGTCCTGGAGATCTACCACCCTGCAGAGCTTAGCAGCAGACTTAATCTAACACAATGATTCCCAACCTGGTCCTGGAAATCTGCCACACTGCCCATTTTTGTTTGCCTATCAAGACACACCCAGTTGAGCTCAGGAAGGGCTTGTTGACTAGCAGATTGGGTTGATCAGGAGTGTTTAGGGCAGGGGGTCTTCTAGGACCAGGGCTGGGATCCACTGATTCAACACACCATCCAGGTAAGTAAGGCCTTCAGAAATATCTCTATCTCTCAATCTATATTATATTATAACATCCAACTATGCCAGTTCTGAACTATCCAGGACTGGGCACTCCTGGACTACATGTTCTACACAGGAATCATCTTAAATCATCCATTAACCCTTTCATGCCCAAAAGGTGAACCACGTACGATGAGAAATGAACGACAGAACCCCCCCCCCACAATTTTCTCCCCAGTTTAGTCGTCTCCAATTCCACCCACTAGTTAGGACCCCCTCAATCACAGGATACCACCAGTGCTAGGAGAGCAAAAGCTAGTACAGGTGTCCTCCGAGTCCTGCGACGAGCCACCTCATCTTTCTGGACTGCTGCTAATGCAACACCACTGGACAGTTGAACGCGCTTGGAGGAGAACACTAACCACCCGTTCTGTTACATCAGCTGACAGACACCTGACCTGACTAGCATCGCACTGAGTGATGGAGGGGAGACAGGGAGGCCATCCTACCCACCCAGAGAGACCAAGGCCTAATGTGCTCTCATGGCATCTGACTCCTGGCATCACCAGGTATTAATCTCCTGATGATACGACCAACGCTTAGGCCTTATTCACACATCCTCTGCACGGTGTGAGCGACGCAGCAGCGCGAGTTTCATACACAGTGTTTGCGCTGTGGAGCAGAGCTGCAAGACGTCCATACAGACGTCCATTTTTCCAAATGTTCACTTCAGTCTTTCTGCTCAATAAAGATATAATCTATGAAGGTGCACGGCATGTTTGTTTATCCTCAACAGCATTCTGGTTGTGATTAGGCAAAAGTTTCAAGCTTGGTAGAACAGCAGGAAAATCTGCAGCACAGAAGGATTAACTAGTATTCTGTCATGAAGTAAATTAAATTAAAAATGCCTTTTTTAAAGTTTGTCTTCGCTTTTCTGCTTAATTTTCGTTGTTTTTCATGTTTTATTTTAGTGTATATTACTGCATGACACGAGTTTCAGTGCAGCGTCTGGGACGCGCAGCCTGTGTGAAAGCGCTGACCGGTTAACACGGGCATCGAAATGAAAAGCAAGACTGAGTCGCTCACGTCACACAGACGCATATGCCTGAATCGGGGAACTCGGGAGCAGCTTCAGCCATTTTTACATGTGCTCTAGAAATAAAATAGACTTTTCAGGCCATCATTCAAACCCGGAACCCTCCGGTGCTTTCTTAAAAATTCGGTCCGTGTGATAAACTCGATTTGATTCAAACCATTTCTGATCAATTTGAAGACAGACAAGTTCAGAGAACATATGATGGGTTTTTGGTTCTACATGGAAGGAAAAAGCCCTTAAAACCTTCACACAGAGAGACGGACTGCAACTGAGTTTTGTTTACTTGCTGTTCCCTAAAGCCTCTTTGAAAGTCTTGCTTAATCAGACTGACATCCAATCCTCCCCCATCAGCAGACACGTCTGTGTTGATGGCGCTATACTTAACCCTACCTCCTCCTCGTAAACACGAAGGGCGTCCCGTTTCGGAAGCTCCGGACCCTGGCCAGGGTCTGCTCCTTGCCCTCTTTGGTAGGTTCATCTCCACCGCCTGAGCCAGAAAAGGGCCAGTAACCTTTAACTTTGGAGCCGCTGCCGCCCATCTTCAACCACAGGACATTATTTCTTGGCCGGTGCTCACTCACGCACAGCTATGTCGGAACAAATGCGCAGAATGCTAAGAGCAGTGCTTCGAAGGCGCCGCAGGTTTGGCAGCAAGTCTGAAACACGAGAACAGGGTGGGATTAAAACGGACGTGTTTATGATGTGACTGTAAAGAGGCCACGTTAGCCAATATAACGCACCAGATCATCCTGCAACATTTTAACCACCAGCCCAGCAAACAACACACATATCATCAGGTTCAGAGACAGACAGTTATAAAACGGTGTATCTAACCTACAAACAAGTATACACAACCACATAAAGCCGTTCAGAGCGGTTTGGTGTGAAACGCTCTGTTCTAGATAAACTCACAGTCAGAGCTGTTCACAGTGGTGGTGATAGGAACCAGACGTCCCCCTCTAAAAGCTCCCTCACAGAAAGTTCCTACATAAAAATGGTTCTGAATTCACTGCTTTGCTATAGTTCTGACCCGATTTTGACCTAAAACCCATTCAGATTGGAGGGATACATACAAGGTGTGAGGCAAAACAGTCCCCAAAAAGAAGCCTTTGATTTATTTATTTTTAGATTTATCACTATTTCACCATCATTAACGCTCAATATAAAATCCCAGAAGGCTTGTTTAGGTTCTCCATTGGTTCTGGACGGTGAACTAAACGTCAATATCTGTGATGTAGTCATGGTGACGTCTGGTTCCCATCACCACCACTGTAAAGAGACCTGAGCCGACTTAAGGAGTCCTAGATTTGGGGGCAAATGGGTGGATCTCCCCTTTAAAGGCAGCCTGTTTGGCTGAGGGCACAGAGAGGCTGGTGAATAAACATGTACATGAATTCTGAGTGTTTTTCTGGTGCATAAAACCACAAAAACACACCTTATGAGCGGAAAAATAAGCTATAGACAAAAATAGAAAGAACAAGGGCTGTTTAAGTGATCCAGTTAAACTGATAAGCCCCGCTTTGGACATACAAGAGCCCGAATACTGCATCATTTAAGGTGGAACGGACAACTGGAGTAAGAAGAAGTGGCCTGGCGTTATTAGCCCGTGGCTAACATGTTAGCTCGCCGCTACAGGAGCACAAAACACCGAAAACGGGCTCCGTGACACTCACCCGAACAGAACCGCCTTCACGGCCAACGAGTCGACTAGTGACCCGCTCGCCCCGAATCGGACATAAGCGCCGCTTTCTACTCGAAATCCCCCGTTTTTTCCATGAAGAACCGATCAGCCAACAGCGCTCCGCGGGTCAGCGGGGAGCCGGAAACACCCACACCAGGACGGAAGCGGCTCCTCCGCATCACATCCATAATCAAAGTCCTTTGAGGTCTGATATCTTTCATGGGTCGTTTCCCAAAATTCCTTTTCTCATAATATTCTCTGACAAAGACTCAGATTCCCCAAATCAGATGAAGTGACCCTTATTAGTTCCACAGTCGGGAAATTTCACCTCCACATTTAACCCATCCGTGCAGTGAAGCACCACATACACACTATTCAACGCATAAACACTAGGGGGCAGTGAGCAGCCCTATCCGCAGCGCCTGGGGAGCAGTTGGGGGTTAGGTGTCTTGCTCAAGGACATCTCAATCACATACCAGTGGCACTGGGGAGCGAACCAGGGACCTTCCGGTCACAGGGCCGGTTCCCTAACCTCCAGCCACGACTGCCCCAGGGCTTATTTTGTGACAAAAGGTTTAAATTAAATAGTAATTTTTTTAAACTTATGATTAATATTAAAATACATACTTACAGTATTTAAATTTTGCAGAAGCAGTTTTGTACATACAAATATTAAAATAAGCAAAACAAACTGCATGGTGACAGTGGGTGGCGCTGTCGCCTCACAGCAAGGAGGGGCTGGGTTCAGTTCCCCGGCCGGGCGACCGGGGTCCTATCTGTGTGGAGTTTGCATGTTCTCCCTGTGTCTGTGTGCGTTTCCTCCCACAGTCCAGAGACATGTGGTCAGGCCAACTGGACACACTGAATTGCCCCGTAGGTGTGAGTGTATGATTATATAGTCTGTCTGCCCTGCGATGGACTGGTGACCTGTCCAGGGTGTATCCTGCCTTCCACTCAATGACCCCACCCTCACCCACACTTATACATGTTGCCATTCTGCATGTATATGTATTTCAATATATGCCAGATTTATGTATTTGTGGTCTGATCTGACCTCACAGTCCCAACACTGACCATTAAATCACACCATGGAGAGATTGGCAGATTTATCCAATAAAGGTATTTAATAGATTCAGTTTCACAATCTGAGAATAACATTCACTAAAAACAAATAATAATAACAATAATAATAATAATAATTAAAAAATCAGTGTGAGGTTTAACAGGATTAGGGTCGAGAGGCTCTTCGTGGCTGGATGAACTCCTAAAATGTTTTGTTCCTCCTGCTTTACATGATATCATTCTCCATATTTGAAAGTGCTCATTTAATTTAATGTATATTATTTCTATTTAATTTATATTAAACAAACTATAAAGGAGCAAAAAGTCATCGAGTCATTGTTATAGATGGTGACGTTCGCTGTAAGTTTTTCTTATCTCCGGTCTTCAAGGGCGTTTCTGACGTAGCCTTGGAAAAAGAACCCGATTCACCTTCATAAACACGATTTGTGCTTTTTCAGCAAAACATAAATAAACAGGAGCGTCAGCTTCGATATTCAGACTCATTCAGCTCCTTCAGCAGCTACAACACCCAGCATTTCCAGTGTAAAGCCACGGGTGGTAAATAATAATAATAATAATAATAATAATTATAATAATAATAATAATAATAAGTCTAAATCAGGGATCTGTCACATGAAGTACAACCAAGTCTCTGCAAAGTTTCAGCTTCAGAAAACCTGACAGACGCAAAACCGCTGCTGACTCATTTTCTGATGGTGGTTAAAAACGCTTTTAAGATTGAACAATTATCATAAAACACTGTTACATAATTATGTAAAGGGTAAAGCAATCGTAAAAACATAAAAAAGTAGCTGCAAACGTCAGAGAGGAGGAGCCGAGCAGTTTCTGAGCAGTTGCTGTGCTGCTCTTCTTTTAGTGTCTTGATTTTAAGTGCACTAAAAACATTAGTAGCTGAGAGTCTCCGCCCCAGCCGGAAACCAGAAACTCAGCCCTGATTGGTCCAAAACCTGTTTGTGTTGAGCAATTTCAAAGTTAAGCCACTCCAGAGCAGGCGTGGGGTAAGAGTTGCCATGGCGATGTAGCTCGGTAAACAGTGATCCAGCGTTACGAGACAGAAAGATTAGATCAAACTTGGTCTGAGAAGCTCCGCCCACAAAGCTGGACTGTCACGATCACGGCGTTTTAGCTGACGAACAACTGGCATATCAATAATTGCATTTAGTGATTTGTCTTTTTTTGTTAATTGCTTAAAATAGTAATATAATAATAAAAATATAATCTGACCCACATAGAAAAACGTATATTCCAAATGTGTTTATCAAATATATTTTGCAATGTATGAAAAATCTATATTTTAAATGCCCTTATTTAGATTTATTTATTATATTTTTTCAGTTGTATGTAGTTTTAACAAATCTTACAGAAAGAACTGAACATACATGAGCTGAATGTACGGTACGACTTCTGGAACCACTGGCCTACTGTGTTTGCACACAGAGGAATTAGACCTCCGGTGGGCAGCCCTATCCGCAGTGCCCGGAGAGCAGTTGGGGTTAGGGGCTATGCTCGAGGGCACTTCAGTCACGTACTGTTGGCTGAGGGGATCAATCCAGTGACCTTCCGGTCTCAGGGCTGGTTCCCTAACTGTGTTTGCACAGAGAATCTATAACTACAACACTTGCTTCTGTCCTGTTAAAGGTTCATTTGATCATATTTAAAATGAAGATGCTGGAATATAAATTCATTTCAAAAGGTATCAGGCAGTGAAGCACATTAGACAGGATTTTGGCTGTTTTCATACATTTTCACATGGATTTGATAAACACATTTACATGCCTGTTTTAGAGCATGTGAGCGGTGTGTGTGTAGTGTGGTGTGGTTTGTGTGTGCGGTGTGATGTGTGTGTGTGAGCGGTGTGGTGTGTGTGCGGTGTGGTTCGTGTGTGCGGTGTGGTGTGTGAGGTGTGGTTCATGTGTGCGGTGTGGTGTGTGAGGTGTGGTTCATGTGTGCGGTGTGGTGTGTGAGGTGTGGTTCGTGTGCGGTGTGGTGTGTGAGGTGTGGTTCGTGTGTGCGGTGTGGTGTGTGAGGTGTGGTTCGTGTGTGTGGTGTGGTGTGTGAGGTGTGGTTCATGTGTGCGGTGTGGTGTGTGAGGTGTGGTTCGTGTGTGCGGTGTGGTGTGGTGTGTGAGGTGTGGTTCATGTGTGCGGTGTGGTGTGTGAGGTGTGGTTCGTGTGTGTGGTGTGGTGTGTGAGGTGTGGTTCATGTGTGCGGTGTGGTGTGTGAGGTGTGGTTCGTGTGTGTGGTGTGGTGTGTGAGGTGTGGTTCATGTGTGCGGTGTGGTGTGTGAGGTGTGGTTCGTGTGTGCGGTGTGGTGTGGTGTGTGAGGTGTGGTTCATGTGTGCGGTGTGGTGTGTGAGGTGTGGTTCGTGTGTGCGGTGTGGTGTGGTGTGTGAGGTGTGGTTCGTGTGTGCGGTGTGGTGTGTGAGGTGTGGTTCATGTGTGCGGTGTGGTGTGTGAGGTGTGGTTCGTGTGTGCGGTGTGGTGTGTGAGGTGTGGTTCGTGTGCGGTGTGGTGTGTGAGGTGTGGTTCGTGTGTGCGGTGTGGTGTGTGAGGTGTGGTTCATGTGTGCGGTGTGGTGTGTGAGGTGTGGTTCGTGTGCGGTGTGGTGTGTGAGGTGTGGTTCGTGTGTGCGGTGTGGTGTGTGAGGTGTGGTTCGTGTGTGCGGTGTCGTGTGTGAGGTGTGGTTCGTGTGTGCGGTGTGGTGTGGTGTGTGAGGTGTGGTTCATGTGTGCGGTGTGGTGTGTGAGGTGTGGTTCGTGTGTGTGGTGTGGTGTGTGAGGTGTGGTTCATGTGTGCGGTGTGGTTCGTGTGTGCGGTGTGGTGTGTGAGGTGTGGTTCATGTGTGCGGTGTGGTGTGTGAGGTGTGGTTCATGTGTGCGGTGTGGTGTGTGAGGTGTGGTTCGTGTGCGGTGTGGTGTGTGAGGTGTGGTTCGTGTGTGCGGTGTGGTGTGTGAGGTGTGGTTCGTGTGTGCGGTGTCGTGTGTGAGGTGTGGTTCGTGTGTGCGGTGTGGTGTGGTGTGTGAGGTGTGGTTCATGTGTGCGGTGTGGTGTGTGAGGTGTGGTTCGTGTGTGTGGTGTGGTGTGTGAGGTGTGGTTCATGTGTGCGGTGTGGTGTGTGAGGTGTGGTTCGTGTGTGTGGTGTGGTGTGTGAGGTGTGGTTCATGTGTGCGGTGTGGTGTGTGAGGTGTGGTTCGTGTGTGCGGTGTGGTGTGGTGTGTGAGGTGTGGTTCATGTGTGCGGTGTGGTGTGTGAGGTGTGGTTCGTGTGTGCGGTGTGGTGTGGTGTGTGAGGTGTGGTTCGTGTGTGCGGTGTGGTGTGTGAGGTGTGGTTCGTGTGTGCGGTGTGGTGTGGTGTGTGAGGTGTGGTTCATGTGTGCGGTGTGGTGTGTGAGGTGTGGTTCGTGTGTGCGGTGTGGTGTGTGAGGTGTGGTTCGTGTGTGCGGTGTGGTGTGTGTGCGGTGTGGTGTGTGCGGCGCTACACTCCGTCAGTCTCGCGCGTTTACCCTCAGCCGATTTCTGTCCTGTGATTTTGGGCCGTTGCTTCAACACTAAACCTTCCAGTGAAGTCTGTGTAGAACGTTTAACTGTAGCAGCTAAACTGAGTTACTGACGGACGGCGCGACGCGTCCCATCCATAAAACATCACCCGGAGCGGAAACGGAGCCGTTTCTCAGACACATGACTACATAAACGCTTTGAGCGAGGAGTGGAAATGTCTGGTTCCCTCTAACTGTTCTAGTCAATCCTAGCATGTTCTGCTGGTTTTCCCCAGCAGGGGGCGCTTTACAGACCCGTGCACCTCCAGCA
>NC_051231.1:33072548-33085048 GCF_015220715.1 Pygocentrus nattereri | reverse complement strand
AATGCAGGACCCCACAGACTTTTACATTAATACACAATATGACTTTGAATTTGCTTTATTAAAAATGCTATCGAAATCCTCCCGGTCAGCCAACTGACTGCTCACACCCAGACCATCAACACAAACAGAGAATTTGACCAGGAGGCCTTGAAACGTTTGCGTACGACTGTGAGTGGAGCTCAGAGAAAAACACGGAATATACTGTAAGACGGTTTATGGGCTTTATAAAGTGATAATTCTCTATTTGGGTGGACTCAGTATTCAGAATGAATGAAGGGGCAGTCTAAACGTGCGGGACAGAAATCCATCAGTCCCTGAAATGAGAAGTGATGATTTGGATCTGTTCCGGTTTCTGACTGTGAAAGAAAACTGAACAGCTGCTTTATTGTCAGGTTGCCTTTCGCTCTTCCTCATCAGCGCTGCTGTAAATCCAGCACGTCGTAAACAGAGACGTTTGGGGTGAGGGGGGTCAACTGACTCCGCCCCCTCCATCTGACACTGCTGGACGGGTTTAATTACATGTTGGACGTTTCACCCTAAAATATTCAGACACACAAACGTCTACTAGTGGGGTAAAAATGCATCGGTTTGAAGGTGACAATTGATTTTGGATTAGAAGCCATTATAATAAATAATTAGATATATATATATCTATATATATATCTGTGTGTGTGTGTGTGTGTGTGTGTGTGTGTGTGTGATTGACTAATCTGGCAAAAAAAGGGCACAAAAAGCTGGAAACTGTGACTGCACATGAACAGCAGATTAAGTTCTTCATTACAATAGCATGAATCGAACACTAGTAACTGTGGGATCCTGCAGGGCCTTTGAGGCCTTTATAGAACACATGGTGAAATAAATAAATAAACCTGTAATTTATAGTTAATTTTTATTTAATAGTATCTTCATGATTGCTGTATTTAAACTCCTATGTCATCGTTTTTGTTGGAAACAAAAGGGTTAAAATGTTGAAATGGCCTACAGAAGATGGTCCAAATAGGATTGTTCTCTCTGTGCTTTCTAGGTAGATTCAGCCCAGCTGCTCTCCCATTGGTCAGGACTTCAGGAGCTGGACTGAAGGCCTCACACAGTGGATTAAGTACCAACATAATTATGAAGCGACTAAGAACAGCATATGTACAGAGTACACATACATATATAAATACAACCACACTAACATTAGACACACTTTCATATGGCTCTGCAAGGGTTCTATAGTAAAGAAAATGGTTCTATATAGAACCATGAACACGCAAAGAACCCTTTGCGTGATTAAATGGTTCGTGAAATTAAATGGTTCACACTGATTTACAATGGAACTAATAAAATAGCATCACTCTAGCCCTTCTGGAAGTTCTAGATATGTATCTGTAGTCTCAACAGGTTCCGGTTAGTTGTTAGGAATGATAGACAGTGGCGGCAGCTCTATGTCACTCTTTACTGAAAGAGTCACTATGAATCTGATACATACAAACTCAGATATGCATTAATGTCTGTTACAAGCTTCAAATAAAATTTTACAAGCTCCAAAAGTCTGTGTTTAATCTAGAACGGTCAAAAAACGATTATATGCATGGCTGTTAGCTTAGCGCCAGTGTACTGCAAAAGTCCCATAGGGATGCTTACATAATTAGTATTGTTGTAGAATTGTTTTTAATTGTTGACCGACATTTATGGCCCAAAATGAACGCCTAGCTCAAGTAAGCCATGGTTCTATCACTGGTAATAACATACGATTAAGCAATAGAACCCAAGAGGGAAAGTGCTCCTGAGAAATTTGATGTTATAGCAATAACTCCCTCCTCGAGTGCTCTACTGCTTTAATACAGCAGTTAAATAAATACAGTAAGAAATGAATAAACTGGCCGTGAACGCGGCGTTTAATATGTTTTAATGTTCAGTTCCTTCCTCCTAATTACAGCTCCTTAACGAGCAGCTCGTTGCTACGTCAGAGTAACGAGCTCCGCCCACTCGCTGCTCAGCCGGCAGTTCGTTCTCCAGCTCCTTACACTAAATTCCCAAACTGTCGTCACCACTGAGCAGCTTTTCAGTCGGCAGCTGAGACAGAAGAACAGCTGAACAACCTGGAATCAGCAAGAAATTAACCCAACACCATTCGCCAGACGTGTCTGATCTTCAGAGTCGGACCAAATCAGACTGAGCCAGAAAACTGAGCCAATATCAGGTTCAGCTCAGTGTGGTCTTTTTTTAAAGATCAGTATTAATGTTGTTTTGTTCCAGCCGGTCTGTAAAGCTTCTTACAGCCCGTTTAGTTTGGCGAATGGTGTTGGGTTCATTTCTGGCTGATTCCAGGTTGTTCAGCTGTTCTTCTGTCACAGCTGCCGACTGAAAAGCTGCTTAGTGGTGACGACAGTTTGGGAATTTAGTGTCGTCTAGTCGGACCGAATCGGCTGTCGGTCAGATGTGGTCTTAACAGTTTCCGTTTTCTGTTTGTGGCAAAGTCAGAAGTAAAAACGTTCAAATGGCTTGAGCGTGTCCTATGGCTGTCAAAGTTGTTGCTTAGCAACAGCGTCTCATCGGAGTGATACAGTGTTTGTGAAAAAGCCGTGACGTTCTGGTGAAATAACAGCACAGTTAGACGCCTCTCAACCAATCAGCTCGCGTGGCTGGAACTGAGTGTTGTATAAAGTGTAATAACTTTATAATAACAAATTTTACTTTTTAATACTTAAAGCAGGGGGATTTGGAGACGACTCTCATAGGTATAAGGCTGGTTTTTCAGGTCAGAGTTTAGGGTCAGAGTCGGGTGTATTTGAGTGTATTTTTCGGTGATTAACAGAAAAGATTTGGGTGTCTATTGGCTTCTAGAGTTTATTAGCAATGTTAGCCTCAAAGCTCCAGTGCTAAACTGAAAACTTGGCTCACTGACTTTCCACTGAGGTGGAAAACTGAGGCGATAATCATTTCAGTCAGTAAAGCACTGTTTAACTAAACAATTGGAGGAGAAGATCAAAACCTGGAGCATAAACACAAAATTATATCGTTTATCAGAATTTCCGGCACCTTAAAATTGTCGTCAGTCTCAGTCACAAAACGTCCGGACTTCAGACGTGGATTCTGCCGGAGCAGGTTTGGAAAATGCTGCTTCGGAGGAATTCTGACTTACTATGTTAGTGTCCGTCTCGATGTCCTCGCAGTAATCCAGCTGTCCAGCTGTAGCTTCAGGGTGTGAACTGCAGTCCAGTTGGATAAACGGCTGACAGCGGAGGTGACAGGTGTACCTGCAGTCTGGACAAACAAACAACCTGTCTCAATGTGAGAGGAGTCTCAGCAATCAGGCCTCAAATCAGGCCTCATCTCGTCCTCAACATGCAGTCTGGCCTAAAATCAATGCTCTAGAACTACTATACCCAGCATGCATGACCAGTTGAATCACTGTGGTTGTTAACCAACCCCGACTGCTAGCATAGCCACTAAGCCATAACCATAAATACATATACAATTACATTTACGGCATTTGGCTGACGCTCTTATCCAGAGCGACTTACAATTTGATCATTTTACACAGGGAGGTGAAGGTGATGTTAGGAGTCTTGCCCAAGGACTCTTATTAGTATAGAGTAGAGTGGTTACCCAGGCGGGGCACTGAACCCCAGTCTACAGCGTAAAAGGCAGAGGTGTTTCCCACTACACTACACCACTATACACTATATGACCAACCATATACACACATAAATACAACCAAGCTAGCATTAGTGTACACACTTTAAAAAGATGGTTCTTCCAGGGTTCTTTATTAAAGAACATGGCTCTATATAGAATCTTGAACATGCAAAGAACCCTCTGAATGACTAAATGCTTCTTTGCATCATTAAAGGGTTCTTCAGACAAATGTGTTACTTATGGTTCTATATACTTTTTGAAAAGACTTCTATACAGCACCAAAAAAGGGTTCTTCTATTGTAACGATATCTACCTTGTAACAATAGAAGAACCCTTGTTGGTGCTATCTAAAGCCTTTTTCAAAAAGGTTATATGTAGATCCATCCTCCATCGATCTGAAGAACCCTTTCACGATGCAAAGAACAGCTTAATCATGCAAAGGGTTCGAGTGTTCATGGTTCTATATAGAACCATTTTCTTTACTTGGGAACCCTAGGGAAAACCTTTTATGTGTGTAGCTCAAACCTTTTAGCATGAGGCATGAACACTCAAAGAACCATCTGTATGATTTAATGGTTCCTCTCATCATGAAAGGGTTCTTCAGATTGATGGAAGATACGTTACTTAGGTTTCTATTTAGAGTTTTTTGAAAAGACGTCTATATAGCAGCAAAAAGGGTTCTAGTAACGATATCAAGCTTGTAACAACAGAAGAACTCTTGTTGGTACTATATAGAACCTTTTTCGAAAAAGGTGCTGTATAGAGCCCTCTGTAGCGCATTCTCCATCAGTCTGAAGAACCCTTTCACCATGCAAGAACCATTTAATCAGGCAAAGGCTTCTTTGAGTGTTCATGGTTTTAAATAGAACCATTTTCTTTACTAAAGAACCTGTGGAGAACCATCTTTTTGAGGAGTGTGGAGCCAATCTGAGGTATCTAGCATTAGCTGACTTCAGCATTTGGCTTGTTGTCCTCATCTGATCACGTCTTTTGTTTGAGTAATCAATCCTCTCCACTAATGATGCTTGGAGAACAGTTACTAAAGCTACACAAATTCCTCTTTACCTCAAACATAGTTTATAACGTTTGGAGTCTGAAGTTAACGGTTAAAGTTCTCCCATAAATTTCTATAAACATATTTACCATTTTTAGCCATTTATCACCATTCATTTTATTCACTGAAGACTCTCTGGCGCCCTCTAGCGTTCGATAGTCCCCTAAACTTGCTCTGGTAAACTGCATAATCGAGTGTGGGTCAGAAAGAGTTCACTATTTTACTACATCTAGTGGACAAATAAAGAGGCATCCCGTACATTTTGAGACCCAAACAAGGTCATTCGGAGCGGTTTGGTGTGAAATGGATCAGATGTCTTTACAGTGGTGGTGATAGGAACCAGACGTCGCCATGACTACAACACAGATATAGACATTTTATTAACCCTCCAGAACCACCAGAGAACCTACATGAATCTTCTGAGCTTTATATGGAATGTTGATGATGGAAAAATGTGAAAAATCTGAAATAATAAGAGTCCTTTGGGGACTATTTTGCCTCACAGCACCCTGCATGTATCACTCCACTGTGAATGTGGTCAAATGATTTTAAAACAGTGTCTCAGTCGTCATGTATTCATAACCATTTCATGCAACTTCCTTCAGCTTAGAGGGAGCTTTTAGAGGGGGACGTCTGGTTCCTATCACCACCACATAGCAACCACTTCGAGTAACGAGTGGAAATCTCCTTTAAACTTTTGGCTCGCTTGACTGGATGATTAATTCATTTGTAGTCTGTTGATGTCTAACCCACTTTATCTCTTCAGGCCTCAGGCACCAACATTAGACTCTCTGAAGCGACATCCTGCTTTTGTTCACCCTCGATTTCATACACCAGAAACTGAGTGTATGTTAACATTACTACTATATGTGCTGCTCCTTTTCTGAGCATAGAGTACAGTGAGTACTTCTAATACTACTTCGTAACAAGAAGACGTGGGCGATATGGCAAAAGCAATACATCATGATCCTAACACATTTTCACAATACACCATGTGCATCATGATATTTTCATTTTTCTGAGAATTCATTTTAAGTTTAAACTAACAAAATAGAACCTGTAGTACCAGATATAAAATATTACAATAATAACTTCAACAATGACAATAAAAAATTCAACTACAACTATTTTAATTCAATGTTTTACAAACGGTGCTGCACTAAATCCAATTAAACAGGCTTATTTATGCTCACTTCGTGATGAAATATGTATTTAGTCAGTGTTCTTAAGTACAGGATCCACAATATGCTCAGAAAAGCATACCGTGACATCATTTACCATGATAACGAGAAAATATCGTCATATTGACCCACCCCTAGTAACAAGTAGCTGATTGGACGGCAGCGCATTATGACATCATTGCATTTTATTTCCCTTAATTTAAAGCATCCCATATCCTACATTTCCTTTACGATATTTATGTAGTTTTATGTTTTTGTTACTGTGCCTAAAATGGAGCAGCAGTTACACTCTGGCACTTCTGGCCTCAGAACTGCTGGACTATTTAAGGTGGAACGGGAAGGTCAGCGAGCTAGCTACCGAGACCTTAGCATGTTATTAGTGATTTTTATGCTTGTTATGTAGATGAAGGACCAAAATCCACAGAAACAACACTAAACTAAGATAAAATGAAGCCTCCGTTTGGAGGGTCATGTAGCCCCAACACTTCACCCCACCCCTCTATCTCAACAAGAATCTGCACACCCTAACCCTAGACGTGAAAGCTCAAAACACAGGGCTAAGGGCTCAGCGGTCGGGGTGAGGGGGGAATGGGATTGGGCCCAAATGTGGACCAGAAACAAAACATAAGGGAATATTTTCCTCCAGATATTCTGGATGTCTAACGATTACAGCCGGAATCGGACTGTTGTCTTGGGTTAAAGCTGAAAGTCTCCTGCACGTTTGCTGGCAGCTGTATCGCATATGCTATCTATATAAACATCCCCTTCCTATTGGCCTGAGCTTCCTCAGAGCACGTTATCTGTGGCCGCTGTGCATGTTTAACGTGATTGAACACACACACACATGCACACGCACACACGCACACACACACGCGCGCGCACACAAACACACACACACAAACTCTCACACACACACACATACACACACACACAAACTCACACACACACACACATGCACACGCACACACACACACACACACACACACGCATGCGCACACAAACACACACACACAAACTCTCACACACACACACACATGCACACGCACACGCACACACACACACACACACACATGCACACGCACACAAACACACACACACAAACTCTCACACACACACACACAAACACGCACGCACACACATATACACACACACAAACTCACACGCACACACAAACTCTCACATGCACACGCACACACACACACGCACACACACACGCACGCGCACACAAACACACACACACAAACTCTTACACGCACATACACACACGCACGCGCACACAAACACACACACACAAACTCTCACACGCACATACACACACGCACGCGCACACAAACACACACACACAAACTCTCACATGCACACACACACACACGCACACACACATAAACACACGCACACACAGACACGCGCACACACACACCCACACATACACACACACACGCACACACACACAAACACGCGCACACACACACACACACAAACTCACACACATAAACACACGCACACAGACACGTGCACACACCCACATGCGCACAAACACAAACACATGCGCACACAAACATGCACTAACTCTCACACGCACACACACATGCACACACACACACACACACACACACATATGCACGCACACACACATACGCACGCACACACACACACACACACAAACTCTCACATGCACACACACACACACGCACACACACATAAACACACGCACACACAGACACGCGCACACACACACCCACACATACACACACACACGCACACACACACAAACACGCGCACACACACACACACACAAACTCACACACATAAACACACGCACACAGACACGTGCACACACCCACATGCGCACAAACACAAACACATGCGCACACAAACATGCACTAACTCTCACACGCACACACACATGCACACACACACACACACACACACACATATGCACGCACACACACATACGCACGCACACACACACACACACACTCTTATCAGGCTTCTCCCAGGCCTCCTGCCTTTTCACTCAAATCTGAAAACACATAAACCGTATGTGGTGCATTTCAGAGGAAGCTGAGAGAAGCGGAGGCTGTGGCTGCTCTGCCTCAACACCACCTTTTACTAATGATCAAGCCTTTCATGAGAGGAGGGGGAACTCTGAGCAGCGAAAAGCAGTGAACACCACAAGAGTGCTGTCTTATGGTGATAGCTTGGGGTAAAAATCTCATTTACACCAGAACACTGTGGTGGATCAGCCAAGACAGGCTTGGGATCTGAAGTTTAAGGTCTTGAGCTACAGACAGAGCTCCCACCCGTCCAGCATTTGTCTGGACCGTCATGGATGTTGGTTGTTTGTCCAGGAAAAAAACAAAGATTCCCTTCCTGGACATAAAAACACAGAGTATTTACATTACACAGTTAATGGTGGTTCAAGGGTTCTTTAGTAAAAAAAAAAAAGGTTCTATATTGAACTATAAACACTCAACGGATGTGCTATAAGTGGTTCTATATAGTACCAAAAAGGGTTCTTCTGTTATAACAAGCTTGACATTGTAACAACAAAACCCTTTTTGGTGCTATAAAGAACCATCTACAGCATTTTCTCCATCAATCTGAAGAGCCCTTTCACGATGCAAAGGACCCTTCAATCATGCAAAGGGTTCTTTGAGTATTATTGGTTCTATACAGAACCATTTTCTTTACCTTAGATTAAAGAAACATAATTTTTAAATGTGTATCTAGCACCAAAAGGGTCCTCCTATTATAGCACAACCTTTCTGGTGCTGTGGAGAACCAATTTTAAATTTACAACATGTTCTCCATCAAGCTGGAGAACAATTTCACCATGCAAAGACCCATTTAAGCATGCAGTGGTTCTATATAGAACCGTCCTGTTAAAGTGTGTAACATCTCTTATGAGGTTTAAACAGCTTCTCTGTATATGAGCCTCAGGTCAGCGTGGAAGGCCCCCTATCGGTGGTCAGGCACTAAGCAGCTCTACACCTGAGAGATGCAGCATCACTCCCTGCTGTAAAATACAGGGGCGTGGCTAAAATAAGGCCCCACCCACAGACTAAAAGTGTGTATGGTTAGTGAGATGAAAACGTGAAACAGCTTTTTTTTTTTTTTAATAAAAATAAAATTCATAATAAATCTAAATCTTTCAAAGAAATTGAAAAAGATCTTTAAATAAAATATTGAATGAAATATAAAAGTATTATTTTCACAAGTGTAAATTTAGGGGTTAGGGTTTGGGACAGACACCTCCCAACAGAAAGTACCCTATAAATGATGATTTTCTATATTATTAGTTTATTACTACCTCTATTAATGTCTTGGGATTAGATCAGAACATATATATTTTAACCTATATATATATATATTTATATATATATATATAATAGTTTTGTAATTATGTATTGTGAGACTGTAGAATGGTCCATATATAAAATAACGTGGGAGCAAACACTTAAAAAGATGGTTCTTCAATAGTTCTTTAGTAAAGAAAATGAAAACCAAGAACACTCAAAGAACCCTTGGCATGATCGGCATTCTTCAAATGTACGGGAATTGTGTTTTATTTGGTTCTATAAAGCTTTTTGAAAAGGGTTCTATATAGCACCAAAAAGGGTTCTATATTCTTCTATTGTTGCCGGCTTGGCATTGTATCGATTTTTCAAAAAAAGCTCTACATAGAACCATCTACAGCACATTCTCCATCCGTCTGAAGAACCACTTCACCATGCAAAGAACCCTTTAATCATGTAAATGGTTCTTTGAGTGTTCATGGTTCTATGAAGAAGAGTGTGGGGCGAGAATCTCGGTCTGCCCCGTTTTGTATTACAGGGCTCTCATTTGTTCCAAAGAACCTCACTGACCATTCAGACCAGACTTGACCTGAATCTGCCCAGTGTGAACGCGTCCTCGGGGGTAATGTGGGGGGAGAACCGTGATGGCTAGATTAAAGAATAAGACGGTGTGCGACTCACTGGCGCAGCGCAGGCTCTGTTTGTACAGTCCCCAGATAAACTCTCCACACAGGTCACACCAGGTCAGCTGGGTGTAGCTGCACGGCTGGAAGTCGTGTCCCTCTCCTCGTCTCCCGGTGACCCACCGCACGTCCTCCAAACTCACGGAATCACCCACCAGTCGCACCGCAAAGGGCTGCTGGAGTCGCTCCGGAACCTTCTCCACCCGTGCCTGCAGTACTGCGGCGGGTCCACCAGGGGGCGCCAACTCAATGCCATCATTGGGGGTCAAATCCTTCAGTTCAATCAGCTCCCACTTCGCCATTCTGTGTCTGACACACACACACAGAGCAGGGATACACTCACATATATATTATATACATATACATTATACATACATATACATTATACACATATACAGATCAGGTGTAACATTATGACCATATCACTGTCCACTTTATCAGCTCCACTTACTGTATAGCTGCACTTTGTAGTTCTACAGTTACAGACTGTAGTCCATCTGTCCACCCAAACAGTACCTGCTCTGTGAGGGTCCATGGGGGTGCTGACCACTGAAGAACAGGGTAACAGAGTATCAGAGAAACAGATGGACTACAGTCTGTAACTGTAGAAACGAGGAGGTGGTCAGAATGTTATGCCTGATAATCTTGTGGCCAAAATTAAGGATTTATTAGCAATGTTAGCACTAGCCCTATCACTAAGACATCTCAAATTCAATACCAGGCGATGCCACAGCCATCCGTAAGTGAAAGTCGTAATTGTCTTCTCACTCTCTGGGAGGGTGGGATGGTCCTGCCTTTTCCCCTCACTCTTCACAATGCTAACCAGTGTAGCTGGTAGCTGACTGTTAGCTGACATGAAAGAATTAGCAGTTAGCATTCTCATTTAAGTATGTTGAGCTCCACTGACATTGGGCTAGTGGCAGTTTGAAAAGATGTGGTGGAGCTTTGTGTGTCTCAGAGGGCTCCCGGTGGACCAGTTCAGATGGGGGACCACCACAACCCACCGACCTATTAGCAACTGCAGTGGCTACAGTTTAGAAGCTACGACAAAACTTGAGTTGGACATGCAGCTAGCATCATGCTCATTGTTGCTCCAAGCTTCCATTACCTGTTAGCCACATTAGCCTTTCACCAAATCTCAGCAGGGCTCCACAGCTCCACCATTCCCAGGCAGCCCTGAAGTGCCTGGGACTGTTCCTGTCGTACCTGCATGTTTAGAAGTCTGAGGAGTCAAAGATGATGATGACACTGAGGTCAAAGGTCAGGCCAGTCACTCTTATCCAGCCAGCGATTCACAGGAACGCTGCTTTCCTCTCGGCTCTCCTGCTTCACTCAGAGGAGGAAAACGTTTCCACTGTCCATCCGATGCGTCAACATCTGTTTTATTCTGACAGACACAGGGATTAAATTAGACTGCGACTCTGGAAGATTACAGCAGAATTCAGGCCTAATCTGACCACTATAATCCTTCACAGAGCCACAGAGCCGCTCTCAGCATCACCGACATGAACACGAGTCAAACTGCAAAGAGCACAACATGTAATGACTCATTTAGGCCCACATTTTGTTAATAATAACAACAACAACCTCAATAATAATAATAATAATAATAACTAGAAAAGTGCCAAAGAAAATGCAGAATCAGTTTCAAGATGGTTGTTGTTTCCATTTGGTTACCATGTTTTTTAGATGGCAGCTATAGTATCTCAGGTGGTTGCTAAGGTGTTGCTAAGTGGTTGCTATTGTATTCCAGGTGGTTATTAAGGTGTTGCTAAGTAGTTGCTATGGTGTCCTGGCTGGTTGCCAGGTGTCTGATAGGTGGCTGCTATGGTAGCCTATGTGGTTACTATGGTATCCTATGTAGTTGCTAAGGTGTTTGCTAAGTGGTTGCTTTCGTATCCCAGGTGATTACAAAGGTGATGCTAAGTGGTTGCAATGGTATCCTGGGTGGTTGCTTTGATATTCTATACGGTTACTAGGTTGTTGCTAGGTGGTTGTTATTGTATCCGAGGTCGTTATTAGGGTATTGCTAGGTGGTTGCAATGGTATCCTAGGTGGCTGCTAAGTAGTTACTAGGTGTCTGATAGGTGGTTGCTATGGTAGCCCAGGTGGGTGCTAAGAAGTTGCAAGGTGTCTGCTATGGTAGCCTAGGTGGTTGCTAGGTGTCTGATAGGTGGCTGCTATGTGGTTGCTAAGTAGTTGCTAGGTGTCTGCTATGGTAGCCCAGGTGGTTGCTAAGTAGTTGCTAGTTGGTTGCTAGGTGTCTGATAGGTGGCTGGTATGGTAGCCCAGGTGGTTGCTAAGTAGTTGCTAGGTGGTTGCTATGTGTCTGATAGGTGGCTGCTATGTTAACCCAGGTGGTTGCTAAGAAATTTCACATGGTTAACAGGGTGTCATTAATGGACTAATAAAATCTTAACATAAGCAGGGTGCACAAACTTCTGCACCTCATTCATTTACATGGGGAAATAAAATCACCATTTACCAATAATTACACAAAAACCGTATCAATGTGGTGAACCAATCAAAAACCTGTATACAGGCTCACCATTCCCGGTCAGACTGAACATCCCGGAGCTGGAACAGTGTCGATATCCCGAAACCTGCAGGATGAGTTAGTGGACAAAAATCTGAAAAAGAAGAGGAAAAAGAGGAAGAA
>NC_051231.1:33052548-33067548 GCF_015220715.1 Pygocentrus nattereri | reverse complement strand
TGGACAGAAACATCTGTGGATGTTTTCAGATCTGAAGCAGCTTGATGTTCTCCTCTCTCTCAGAGATCAAAGCTTTCAGTGCTGTTTATCTGATGGGGGCAGTTTTGGGGTCAACCAGCTCTTCCAGGTGGTTGCTAGGAGGCCCAATGTCTCTGAAGCTTTTAATCCATATTTTTAACTCCAGTTTTGGAAACTCATGTATTTTCTTTGACTTCTGCCTTCATTAAGTAGGTGGAATATGTGATATCTGGTCTGCTCAGAAAGATCTGAAAAATGGCTGTTTTGACTGGAAGTGGAATAAATGAAGGGGGCTGCACAGAACTGGACGTACATATAGAAACAGAAATATTCTATGGTTACAGTTAAAGAGTTGAACAGACGCCACTGAGGTTTCGGGATTTTTACTAACAGAGGAACTGTTCCACTTGTCTTTGTCCTCATTACCCTCCTACAAACACACTCAGCACTTATTAATCACACTGTCTTTACCACCTTTAATAACAAGCCACCAGATAAAAATGGTCCTACATAAAAATGGTTCTGAATTCACTGCCTGATGATCTGAGACACTGTTTTATGAGAGTTCTGAGAGGATTTTGGCCTTAAAGTCCAGTCGTGGTGGAGGGATACATGATATGCAGGGCACTGCGAGGCAAAATAGTTCCAAAAGAAGAGTATTTCAGATTTTCCACTATTTTACCATCATTAATATTCCATATAAAACTCAGAGGACACGTGCAGATTCACTGGTGGTGAATAAGTAAATAAATAAAATAAGTAGGTAAATAAAGTGGCTGTCAGTAAGTTCTCTTTAATGAACCATTTCACATCAAATCACTAACTCGTGTAGATTCTCTGGAAGTTCTAGAGGGTAAATAAAATGTCTATATCTGTGTTGTAGTCATGGCGACGCCTGGTTCCCATCACCACCACTGTAAAGCCATCTGAACCATTTCACACCAGACCTCTCGGAGTCTCTCTGTTCACACCTCACCCACTGATTTATGTGGAAATTTTAAAAATAGGTGGAGTTCTCCTTTACGCACAGACACTATTTGTGATTTTGAGTGAGAGAACTTCCCCAGACAAGCAGTAAAAGCGTCAGTTACTCGTGTTTCTCTGGGGAAGGTCTGGAGAGCCTCCATCTACACAGTGGGCAGGTATGAAAACACAGCATGAGCTGAACAGATAATCAATCAAGCCTTTCCTCTTCAGCAGGATGTGAGAGACTCTTATCACACACCCGCAGGACTCACGGCTGTCCCTTAAACCAAGCCCCCCCCGAGTCCTCTCAGCCTGACTGACCCCTCCACATCAGCACTGCAGGACAGCCCCGCATTCAGAAGACACTTCTACAACAGCTGTCAAAATAAAAGTTCAAATACTGACGCTAAACTGCTCAAATCCAGCAACGTCAGCAAGAGAACTGTGCTGATCATTTATGCAGCCTGAAGAGCCTAAATATGATAATTATGTTAATAAATTTGCTCATGAAATGTATTTGCATGTAATTATGAATACACATGCAGTACTTTTATGAAGTCATAAAAATAATCTGGGGAAATAATAGAATAAAAGTGTATTTCTTGTTAAAAGCACTATATGACTTATGACAAATAAACACACACACACACACACACACACACACACACACACACACACACACACACACACATATATATATATATATATGTATATGCCATATAGTGTTGAAAAGTTATATATAGTGTTGAAAAGTTACAACTTTATATGTATTTGATTTTAAATAAATATGAAATTGAATCTGTCATGTCACAGTTTTTTCGAAAATTTTAAATACTTTTTTAAAATCTACATATGTATTTAGATTTGAATAAAGAATATCTAATCTAAAAAAAATGTAAGACAGAGGCAGATATAATGTTGTGGTGTTTCATTGTATTTTTGAAGATTGAGACGCTACGCTTAAAATAATGTAAAACACGTCGTAAGATGACTTTTATTTTGGCGGGAGCTCCCAGTAGCGGAGGAGTGAGGCGCGCAGTTTTCCGGGTGAGCTGAGCGGTGTTAAAAGTCTCTGTGGCGTCTATTAAACGCGTCTGTGTGTTTATGGATTAAAGTCTGTGTGGAGAAGCTGTTTCTCCGCCGCAGTTCAGATGGAGCTGAGGAGGTGACGGAGTGAGTCTGCTGGGCGAGCTGGAGTGGAGAGAGGCAGAGTGAAGGAGAGTGAGAGAGTGAGAGAGAGTGAGAGGGAGTGAGAGGGAGTGAGGACCCACAGCGATGCTGCACTCCGAGTCTGAGCCCCGGCTCTACAGCGTGTCCAGGCTGCTGTGCGGGATTTCTGCCCACACACTTTGTGCTGCTTTCACCGTCCTGATAGCGGCGCTGGCGAAGCCTGGATCCAGTGAGTAGCTTCATCATCTAAACCCGGAGAATGTGTAGAGAGAACTGCTGCTTTCTAATGTCTTCCGGGTTTCTCAAACGCTAGAGGGCGCTCCAAAATGACGGAGTTAATATGGAGCATTTCAGCAAAACCACAGTTTAATACAGTCTGTGAGTGAATCTCAGGATCAGGGAGCGTCTCTGAGGGGAGAAACGTGATATTATTGGATAAGGTTATTAATCCCCGCCCGCTGGTGCATAGTGACATCATCAGAACTCGGATGATGTTTTAGAGGCGGGGCAAAAGCCTTTTAAATGGAATTATATGATGTATTGCGCTTAATATAATGTGGTTTCTGAGTCATTGCTCAAAAGTGGAAGGTGATGGTGACGATGGTGATGGTGATCAAGGTGATGGCGATAATGATGATGGTGATGATGGTGACGATGGTGATGTTTGGTTCTGTTTTCTCGTTGCAGGCTTGTTCTCCTGGCACCCGTTCCTCATGACGCTGGCGGTGAGTGAAGTTTGTGCAGCTCAGTCAGGGAAACAGTGATTTTTCACAGAGCTCTGACTTTCCGAGTTGGGAGTGTCAACAAGAAGCAGCGATAGCTGCTGATAAACCGGCTGTACCGCCGTTATTGATCAGCAGATATAAGCATGTCATGTTATTCCACCTGCATAAAAACATTCTTCTGCTCTTCAACTTACCTGGAATGCAAAATGCTCAGATTATGTTTAGTGACAGAAGAACAGGAAACCCAAAACATTATTAGCAGTGTATCTGACTTATCTCTGACCAAAACCACTCAAACGTATTAGGACCTTCTGAGGAGGATCTGAAGGCGATCTTTCAGTGCTGTTATACAACAGTTGGTTCTGACCACGCGAGCTGATTGGTTGACTGCTCTGTATCAATATAATACCCCAATATCAGGTTCAGCTCAGTTTGGTCAGTTTCTCCAGATCACTATTAATGTTGTTTTGTTCCAGCCGGTCTGTAAAGCTTCTTACAGCCTGTTTAGTTTGGCGAATGGTGTTGGGTTCATTTCTGGCTGATTCCAGGTTGTTCAGCTGTTCTTCTGTCACAGCTGCCGACTGAAAAGCTGCTCAGTGGTGACGACAGTTTGGGAATTTAGTGTAAGGAGCTGGAGAACGAACTGCCGGCTGGGCAGCGAGTGGGTGGAGCTCGTTACTCTGACGTAGCAACGAGCTGCTCGTTAAGGAGCTCTAATTAGGAGGAAGGAACTGAACATTAAAACATATTAAAGCCGCGTTCACGGCCAGTTTATTCATTTCTTACTGTATTTATTTAACTGCTGTACTAAAGCAGTAGAGCACTCGAGGAGGGAGTTATCACCAATAACATCACGGCTGGGATGATCTACGGACACCAAACCACAGCCGGGATGTTATTCCGTGATAACTCATTCCCTGCTTAAGTATCTGTGATATGCTCAGAAAAGCGCATTGTGAGTTCATCAGGATAAAATACTGTGGAATTGCTGCACCCCTGCTTTCATTCATCTGCGCTGTTCCTCTCCAGTGTTAACTGACTGAACCTCCTCTGCTCCTAGTTCTCCTTCTTCATGACGGAGGCGGTTCTGCTCTTCTCTCCGCACTCGTCTCCGGTGGCGAAGCTGAAGCACCCGACTAAAGCTCGTCTGCACTGGATCCTGCAGTGTCTCAGCGCCTGCTGCGCCGCCGTCGGCCTGGGCGCCATCTTCTACAACAAACACCTCAACGGCAAACCGCACTTCGCCTCCTGGCACGGACTGATCGGTGTTATAACGGTGGGTGTCGTCGTGATCCAGTCGGTGGGCGCGCTGCCTCTTCTGTACCACAAACTGGCCAAAGGCTGGTCGCTGGCCAAGCTGAAGCGCTACCACGCCGCCTCTGGACTCCTGACGTATCTGCTGGGCAGCGCCAGCCTGCTGCTGGGCACCTGCTCCGCCTGGTTCACGGGCAGCGTAAGCGGGTACGTCTGGTACCTCGCCGCTTTCTGTCCAACGCTGTCCGCGCTGGTGGTCATGAGTCAGGTCACTAATGCTTACATGGCCAAGAAACGGCTGCAGTATTAAGACCTCAGCTCTTCAGCCGAAGGGTGTGATGCTGTCTGAAGTTTGTTGGAGGAGCAGTTTGGAAAACTCTTTTATGCCAGAGCTACGAGGCAGAGGTGCTAATAGCACGTCTTAATGATCATGACTCGCCTCAGACTGTCCGGATGTTAAATAACCTCTAATAGACTCGATGATGTGGTTTCTGACTCTGTTTGACTCCCTGTTACTTATAAATGTGGACCAAATGGGTGCAGACCTGAAGCTTTAGGCGGCCTGTGCTGTTCCCGTACGTCAGTCCATGTTCATTGGTAAGTGAGTCAGACCGAGTCAGAAACCACATCATCAGACTGTTAGATATGGTGTTAGATATGAAGTCCAGAGAGGCCATAAGGTAGTTATAACTTGCTTAAATTAAAATAATGCCTGGCAACGACTTCATAAGGTGTGGGAATGAGATAATTGTCATGGCAACAAGATCATGCCTTAGTAAGCCTTAAGGCTTAATTATCTCATTCCCATGCTTTACTAAGTTGTTGCCATGCATTTGGATCTTACAGAGCTCTGCTGGTAACATCTCATATAAATAAAAGTGTATGTCCGTGCCTTATTAACGTGTGGGAATGAGATCCTAATGTGTGGCCACAACATTACTGAGCATTACTAGTTGTGGCTAGCATTAGGATCTCATTCCTGTGTTAATAAGGCGTGGCCACACATTATTTTTGTTTATACAGGATGTCACCAACAGGGCTCTGTAGTTCTCAAGATAACAAAGTTGGTTATCTTGTGACCTCGAGTTAACAAAAGTTATCTTGAGGTAACTAGTTAAATTATCTTGTGATCTCAAGATAGTTGTTAGTTATCCTGTGATCTCGAGGTTGCAAAAGTTGTTAACTTGAGATAGCAAGTTAATTATCTTGTGATCTCAAGATAACAATCCAGACAATGACCGAAGCAGCTCGTGGCCTCTCGGGACGTCTGCAGTTAGAGGAGAATCGTTTTTTTCAACTGGTCCTTCACAGTAAAACGTTCCAGCCCGACGCTTCAGCAGAGAGGATCTGTCCTGGACGCTCGTCTGTGCGGCTCCCCGACTGGGAATGACGTTCGGAGCTGATCTGGAGTGATGACATCGCTCAGGAAATTCCAGAACATTTAGGAGCCAGTCAGTCTTTGTAATGCACGCTGATCTTGGAGACACTCAGGTGCTTGTTTTTCACTGGAAATAAACAGCTGCAAAAAAATGGTCTCTGATCCAGTAAAAGGATCTCAAATCTAGTCTGTGTAATATTTCCCGCTTCTGAGACGGCTGTGAACCTGTTAGAAGATCATGCACTGTATTTGGTTACAGTGGTTGGTTAGTGTAGTGGTTAACATCTTTGCCTTTCACACTGTAGACTGGGGTTCAATCCCCCACCAGGGCAAGCACCCTACACTATACCAATAAGAGTCCTTGGGCAAGACTCCTAACACCACCTTGGCCTACCTGTGTAAAAATGATCAAATTGTAAGTCGCTCTGGATATAAGCGTCAGCCAAATGCCATAAATGTAAATGTAAATATTTATAGATATTACCTATTACAGGTCATTAGGTAAAAATATCTCGCTGTACTCCCAGATCATTTTGCTGGTTTCAAGCTCATTTCTTACAAGTCGATCTGCCAATATAGTGAGATAATAGTAGTTGGTCAGTGTAGTGGATAACGCCTCCGCCTTCTCTGCTGTAGACTGGGGTTCAGTCCCCCACCAGGGCAAGCCCCCTACACTATACCAATAAGAGTCCTTGGGCAAGACTCCTAACACCACCTTCGCCTTCCTGTGTAAAAATGATCAAATTGTAAGTCGCTCTGGATCAGAGCGTCAGCCAAATGCCATAAATGTAATTTTACTGTAAAATGACTCAAAACAAGTAAAAATGTCTAGAAATCAGTGAAATAATCTCCAATTAAGCTTAGAACAGTCTGAACAGGAGAAATATGACATTGACTATAAGATCGTTTTACTTGAGAAGTCCCCATGCTTTGCAGTGTGCTGAGTGCTGAGTATTGAAACAAGTCCTTAAAAAGAAAAGTGCCTAAATTTGTTCTTTAGAGCTGCTAAAAAAACTGGAGTTCTTTAAAGGGCCAGTATCACAGAAAACCAGCTCAGTGCAGACATGGAAACTAAACTGCAACAGTTTTGAATTTCTGTGACATCACATAAGCCAACACATTTACATATATTTACATATAGCCTACAGCAGTTTAGCCCCGCCGACGCACACTAGAGGCTCTCTCCACCTCATGGCTCCTGTTTATCACCGGAAAGCATGAAGACCCACAAGAAAACAAAACCAGTCATGTTTAAAAATGTCGCTTTTGGGAAATTTGTGAGTGGACGGCTGAACGGTCAGGCAAAGGGCAGAAAATTGACAACGCTGCCTTTGCACACTGTTATTTCACAGCTTGTATTAATGTTATTTACGGTCTGAAAACTTTTTCTTTTTTTTTCTTGTTAGGTGAATTAATTATTCACCGACAGGCCTGTGTGGGGGGGTGAACAGAGTGAAGACCCTGAAAATGGGTTATTTTATATGTTCTTCACAGAAAATCAGCAAAGACCAAGAATCTGAGGCTGAAATAATAAATCAATTTTTTCTTTCGGTAAACTTTGAAAACAGTTGTCGTTTTTCAGCTTTTGACATTTTTTTAAAGTGCCTGTTGTTCTTTACGCTGTGTATTAATTTCATGGTGAATGGACCAAAAGAAACGGCCCAAAATGACCTGAAAAAAATTCTGGTTCCATTGACTTCCATTAAAAGTAAACGAGGTTTTTTGCTTCTCCTGTAAAGTTAACATTTTGGAGATACGAGGTTTTGTTCTGACAGCAGCGAGATATATTTTCAGGAATACCACTGATTCTTATTCTTAAGAAAATAGTTAAGAAAAGAAAATGGGATCATTCTTAAGATGTTTTTTGAAGAATAACTTTTTTTCTTAAGAATGAACTTCAGGAAAAACCCCTTTTGAAGATTTTCCTTCTTAAAACGCTTCCATGATTCTGGCCCCTGGATTGATGCTGGGTTGGCCTGTAATCCTGATGCAGGGTAGATGAGAGTGAATCAGCTGCATCGATTGGCGCCGTCTGATATTATTGATTATTTAATACGTTGTGAAGTGACCTCTTTAGGGCTGGAGGCCGGTCTCAGGTATTACTGCAGGGACCAATAGAAACATGTACAGGTGTAACGTAATAATAAATAAATACGCTCAGTTTTGATTTTTGCTCGTGTGAAAAATATTAGATGTGATGAACGTCACGTTACGCCCACCTGCTTTGTATCTACATTCATTGGCCATTTTATAGGAAACACCTAGCACTTTGTAGGTTTACAGTCGCAGTCTGTAGCCCATCCTTTTCCCCATTTATCAGTGTGAATAGACCACCTCTCACCAGGTATTATTTGGGTGGCGTTCCAATCCTAGTGTGTTTGTTGCCGTGTGTCTTTACAGGTCAGCGTCTCTGCTGGGTCAAGAGTAATGTGGTCACTTCTGATTACATTAAAAATTAGGTAATCTACTGATTAATTTGCCGATTACTTCAATAATCTGTTTTTTTTTAAGGCTAACTCATGAAAATAGGCTTAAATGAACAATAGCATGCTGTTCAGAGCATTTCTAAGACTCCGAAAGCCTTTGAAAATACTTGGTTTTAAAAGAAATGGGGGTAAAAACATCCATAAATGTCTCCATTAGAGTCTCTTGCTGTAAGAGAGACCAGCAGAATTTAAAATACACATTATCAGTGAATCTGCAGGCATCAGCAAATTCAATCTGATGTATTTTTAAATGCTTTTAATCAGTGATTTTATCCTTGGCCGGTCAGTTATTCCCTAACCACCTGAGCAGTCGTTTGAGCCGACTGCAGTTCTTAGCTTTCATAAACTTTCATATGTTTATGATGTGACTTGAGGGTATTTTCATCTGTTGAATTGAGGCAAATACATGTAAATAAAACAAAGCAGAAACATATCAAGGCACATTATGGGTCTTCCGAAAACAACAAAAGACGTAGCTCCTGATGGGCACCTTCAGGGGGCAGTGCTGAGTAATGTTTGTTTATTTGAGCTTGAGGTGTTTGTCGTTGGGAGTGACTAAGCTCCACCGGTCCACAGCACCAAGTATACAGATAATTAAATTGTTAATCAGTTATTGATACAGCAGTTAACACGTGACCTGCAGACTAGCACCTGTGCAGGAATTCAAATGTAATGTTGGCAACACGGTGTACATACACTTTCCCCACGCAGGGTTTAATCGCACTTAGGCCAGCGTCACTTAAGTACAGACTTGGAAGGCTTTTAAAGACATTCCAGTGTCGCCCTCTTCACTGTTTAAAGCCTTAGTGAAGGTTACTGGAGCAAAAAACCTCAAAGTCAAGCAGTCTGCATTGAGATCCTGCTGGTGTGGGTTTCCTCTCTTTCAGTGATGCACACAAAAAAAAATCAGCGCTCATGGCTCCCCCTTATGGTGGACCTGCTAAACACGGCTTTATTCTGGCCTGCAGATATCCCGTTTATCTTCTACACTGCAAACTTATCACCAAGCCGACTTAATGAGAATGAAAATTATAATCGCTGATTTATTTATTTTTTGTTGATTAATCAGTTTTAACTGTTTAATCTAGCCCAGCTAAGAGCAGCGGTGTGGTCAGAAACTGACCACTGATGAAGGTCTAGTGGATGGTTAACATCAGCAGACTGCAGCAGTCTAACTGCACACCGAAGAGGCTAAGCACTGTAAAGCTGCTTTTCCACCGCACGGTTCTGGCTCGCCTCACCTCCACTCAGCTGGACTCACTTTTGGTACTAGCTACGTAGTAGAGGTTAGACGACGAGACGATTCTGGCTGCTCAAAGGCGACGCAAGAGGCTACGGTCACCTGGTGTTTGCTGAGCTGACACCAAAACGTGATGAAAAAATGCTTCAGACTACGGACTCTCGCCAATCAGCATTCAGACCTTTTCGCATCACCTTTTGGTGTCGGCTCAGCTCGCTTTGACCCTCGACAAAAACGGTACCAGGTACCAACTTTTGCCTAACGGAAAACCAAAATAGGTTGATTCGAGTCGAGTCAAGCTGGTACCGCGCACTGGAAAAGCGGCTTAACTGTCTGGAAAACTGAACCCTCATGTGGCGTCATGCAGAGCTCATTCCTCCCTAATGCAGCGTGGCTGAAAATACACAAAAGGAAAAACATTTTATGTACAGCAAGAAAAAGTTGAATTTATTTTCTGTTAAAACAACATTAAATAAATACAATGTCATTTTAAATCCTCCTCTGTGGGCTAAATACAAGAGCTGATGAGTCGATTTCTACCTGTACAGTGTGTGCGTGTTCTCTCCTGGGATCGGTCACAGATACCGGTCTTCAACTCGCCAGAAAAACAAACGCACAAAACAAAAACCTCGACCGTACGACATCACAGGCGGAAACGAACGGGGGCGAGTTGTCTGTTTTTTCCGTTTAAAAAAAAAAAAAAAAAAATGAAGACAAAATGTACAAAAATAAAAAAAAATTGCAAAATAATCAACCGTCATAAATAAATAAATCTGGTAAAACAATAATACATCAGAGAGAAAACAGTTATGCTTCCACTGAAAAGACGTAACGAAAAAGATACAAAAATCGCTATATTAAAGAAAAGAAAATTAGAGTCGTATCAAATAACGAACAGATATCGCCCGATTAAAAAAACAAACTGACATGGGCATCGGCCAATAACACAGCAGTGGTAGGAGGGGTTCGAGGGAAGTGCACCGACAGGCACTGAGAATGAACAGTGATTGGCTGAGGGACCCGTCAATCAGACGGCACGGACAGAAGGGTCAGCATGAACACGAATACTTGGAACATTCCACATCGATATCGAAATCACACTTTGGTCATATTTGTAGTCCAAACACGGATGGATGGTACTAGTAACTATGCACACATCCTACATGAACCAAGTATTTCCGAATCCGAATAAATCCAGACAAAGATTTGGGGGCGGGGCCTGGGGGGCTTTAACAGTCTACACAATTTTCTGGCTGGGCGTAATTTTTTTTCTAGGGAACAGGAAGAAAAAAAAAAAAAGTTTCATCTGCTACAAGAGTAAATAACAAACCACATGTCAGATAAGGCTAATAACGATTAAACTACACCCCAGCGGCGTCTCCCTCCACCTCAAGGCTCCGAAGGCTAACATGAAATTACATTCTTTGAGTTTTCATGTTTTTTTGTCTCCTCTATTAAAATACTGAACTTAACATAAAGCAAAAAAATGGCTTTTGTTTGTTATCTATTGTTAGACCCCCTCCATCGTTTCCTTTTTGCAGTTGTAAATGGTTGTACCTCACTTCCGAGTACACAGCAGGCCCACCCCTTACAAAAGTACTTACAGGATCATAAATAAAAAACAAACAGATCACGTAATGTTTTTTTTCCTCAATCCAAGTGATGCTACAAGTTCTATCAAACGGCTAAATATCTCTAAATTTACCTTTTAACAGATGCAACCTGCCCATACAGACAATTACACTGGACTCTGATCCTTTTGCGGCTCATCCCGGCGTGGAAGCCCGTGTTCTGGTCCCTTACTGCAGAAAACAAACCCACTTGACCCGGTACGGCCTCGTCTGCTGTTTATCAGCATTCAAATCCACAGAGTTTCAATATGGACCAATCAGAATTCTCCATTCATTCAATCAATGCTGGAAATATGTAGCCAATCACAGCACATCACTGTCCGGTCACCTCGATGACATCATCGTCCGAACTGCTTCCCCCATTCTCTGTGAGGGTGGGGTGCGTGTCTGGCTGCCTGAGTGCCGCCCCCAGCAGGCTGGAGGTGGAAAGAAAGCTGGGCATGGTGGCGGCGGCAGCAGCAGAGCCGGTCGGGGCTGAAGACGGAGCGCCCCCTGGGAGGAGGGAAGAGTTGGAGAATATTCTAGAAGAGTCTGGGAGAAGAGACTGACCGTACGGCATTGAAAAGCCGGACAGCATGCTCGCCATACTGGGGTTGAAGAGGAAAGGAGGGAGGGAGGAAGATGCCGACGATGACGACGACGAAGGTGCAGAGGAGGAAGAGGCGATGGTAGTTGTGGTGGTCGTGGAAGAATGGGAGGAGCCTAACGTGTCAGTGGGGAACATAGTATGCAAATCAGCCAGCGTCTGCCCCGTTTGGGGCAAGAAATGAGACCGGCCGGCCCCGCCCAGAATGGGAGGGGTCATGTGACCCAAAGCGCCCAACAGGGCCGGATGAAGCCCCATCGATGGCATCGTGAAGCTGCTGCTCAGAGGGAATCCCGGGTAACTACCAGGGGTTCCAGTTGCTGCCGAGGTCCGTTTGGAGCCCCTGTTGTCTGCCATTAGTTTCCTCTTCAAGCTTTGGAGGTCCAGGGTGGGGGTGGAGCCAGAGCCGCCAATGAGATCATCGTTCAGTTGCCTGGCCTGGCCTTCTAAAGAGCGGCTGTGCTGGGCTGGCCGATCTGGACCTGAAGGTACCACCGTCTCCAGGGGCAACAGACTGTTGTCTCCCACGGCAACCGCATCGCTCTCGCTGGTATAGCGGCGCAGCTCCCTCAGCAGGTCCGGACTGTTTGAGGGAGACACTTGCTGAACAGAGTCTGGACTTAAACGCTTTGGTTCCGACGGAGATGCTCTACCATTACTGACGGAACGCAGGAGAGAACCGGTGTCTGAGAGAGAGAGAGAGAGAGAGAGAGAGAGAGAGAGAGAGAGAGAGAGAGAGAGAGACAGAGACAGAGAGAGATTTGCATATCTTGTTTATTTAAATATAATTACTACTGACTATTAAACATAATAGCTGAACTTTACACTATAATATCAGAAGATGCTTATATGCAAAGTAATTAATAATAATTCATCATTCTAATTAAGTAGCAGCTACCATATTTGATAGCTTATTATTATTACTGTCATCACCAGTATCTCCACCTGTAAACAGTTACACACAGCTAAACTACAGCAACAGTAATGCCAAAAAAGTTAAACAATGTGCCCAAATGTCTGTAGACGCTTGCATTCCTTCTGAAATTAAGGGTATCAATACAGTGTTTGTCCCCCTTTGCTACAGTAACAGCCTCCACTCTTCTGAGAAGGCTTTACACTAGATAGTGGAACACTGCTGTGAGGATCTGATTGCTGTGGAGACTATATAATCAACAATGGGAACAGCTTAAAGTACAACAGGTGTGTCAAACTGGGGACCTTTCAGGCCAAAGTGCTGTGGACAGAAGCAGTTATCTTCTAACGCTCTGAATTCAGTTCATGAAGGTCTTGCTAATTAGCTGATGAATCAGGTGTGTTTGAGGAGTCAGTGAGCTGAAGTCCGCAGTGGTTTGGTCCACAATGACTGGAGCCTCACACACGTGCATTAGAAGGTCTGCCTGGATATTTTTTGTGTCTCTTGAACTGAGCGTTAATAAACATCATAGGTTTGATATTTGCGAGTGTATGCAACTTTTGTTAAGTGCTCCGATGACGCCATACCTCTTGGTGCTGCTCCATCACTGGCCCGCATCTTTCCAGAACGGATAGCAAAGATCCTCCCATCGTTGGTCCTGATATACGTACCTGAGGACACAAAAGCATCAAGGATAAATCAAAGTCTCTCCAGCCTGCAGACACTCTTAATAAACACCACATAAACAAAGACGGCCAGGCCAGCAAAGCTCTGTATAGTCAGGGATATTTTTCCACACCTCCAAAGTTCAGCCCTAGCAGCTGGTTTATCACTTCTGCTTCTCACAATTCAAATAAACCCAAACAAATTCAGTGACGCTGCGGTCTGGACTCTGAGGAGGCCAGTCCACTGCCGACGTGTTCTCCTTTGACGTTCATTCTCTGAGGTTGGTGAAGTGTGTTTTGGCTGTTTACCTTTCGATCCTTTGATAACATGAAGACTCTCCCCAGCACCGATTCTCGCTTGCACATCTGTAGAGCTGTTTGTGCCCGGGATCACGATATCTGCATTCACAAAAAAAAACGTTATGTAAATAAGGCCCCGTTCACATTACACGCCTCCTTTCTCAAATCCGATCTCTCTGAATCGATGGTTCACACTCGTTTAGGTCAGTGACTCGAATCTGTCATTAATGTGATGAACCGGCCTGAACTGACCCTCATGAGCTCCTCCTACTCAGTAACATCACGTGACTGAATCACTGCATCATCGGCACAAACTAACGAGCACAACGAGCTTCGCTGAGAAGATCATTAACTCTGATCAGCTCTCAGTTTCATTATTAGAGCCAGACGGAGGAGGAAAAGGTGAGACGAGCTGCTTTTCCACCGTTTACAGGCTTTAGCCATGGTAATGCTGAATGATGGTCACACTCAGTGGAAATGAGCACATCAATTCCGATCTGAGCGTCACATTAAGGTCACGTGGCCATGAATCGGATACGCACCAGATCTAGGACCACATATGAAAGTGGCTCAGGTTGGATTTGAAAAAAATCAGATTTGCATCCACACAGCCCTGAAAACATCAGATCTGAGTCACATCAGAGCAAAAAAATCAGATTTGTGCCACTTCAACCTGGAAATGTGAATGCAGCCTAAAAGCACCATTTAAACAATCAGTTTGGTCAGAAATATCAACACCGCAAACGTTACGTATGAACTGAGATCTGGGACGTTCATCTCTGGACCTCATGTGTTTGTATGTATGTACTAATAGTGCTGGTCAGCTGTTTAGTCCCAAATCAGTGTGCAGGTCTACGTGGTTGCGGTTGTCCTTGTGTACCTGTGGTGGTGATGATACGCTGAACGTAAACTCCAGCCTTCTGCAAGTAGTTGACGGGGAAGGTGGAGCCAGAGGCGTGGCCTATGCCCACCTGGCGGGGCATCATGGGAATGGGAGTGGACTGAACCGGCCTCACGCTCGCAATAGGCTTCTCATCCAACCGACCCGTCGGACGCCTAACGGAAACCACAGTGTTTTAATGGAAGCAAATAAGAAATGCAATTTATCATGATTCACACAAATAAAAGTTAAATACTATTGAGTTATAAAAAGTATAATTAATAATATTGTGGGTAATCACAATTTAAAACATTTATTTAAATAAAATGTAAATGATTGATTTTTTGTGCATGACACTTCAATTTATGTATATAATAAAATATTAATATTTATGTAATAAATGAAAACAAATAACATTTATAACATTACACTAAATTTAGAATAATCAAGCTTTAGTAAATATGCACAGAGTCGCTATTTGTATGTACAGTAATACACAAAAGTTAAAATCGCGATCAAACCACGTTTTGCTCATTTGTGAAGTTAATCGCTACAGAAAACAAACTCCTGCTCTTTTCAATACACGATTACTGTTTATTTGCTGAATTTAACATAATAATATAACATTAAAATGTTGCCTGTGCCAAAGTTATGGCACATTTTATGATGTAAAACAAATCACAGTAAGTATTTAAATACTTCTTAACTGCCTTCATATAAAACTTGACCCCAGAAAGACTGACCAGTTCCTCTGGCTGAAGGCTGGGATGTTGGACAGCGTCTGGTCA
>NC_051231.1:33037548-33047548 GCF_015220715.1 Pygocentrus nattereri | reverse complement strand
AGATCTTCTTCTCGAGCGTGAAGTCACAGACCAGTCTGTAGATGTAGCAGGGTTTGCGCTGTCCGTAACGATACACGCGACACACGGCCTGCGCGTCGTGACACGGGTTCCACGAAGCGTCAAACACGACCACCCGGTTCGCCCCGATCAGGTTCACCCCTAAACACCCCGCCCTGAAGGACCGAGCACAAACCAGCTCAGCGTTCAGTTCCACTGACTTTGATTTCTCTGAACGATGACAGCATCATTATTATTAACACCACTGCACACTGAACTGACATCGTCAGACTGACCTCACCAAAACACACCGCGCAAACCAGCCGGCTGTCCAGCGTGGTAGTTCAGAGGCGTTCGGCAGTTTCAGGCTGGCACTGATACGCTTATATGGACAAAAGTATTGGGACACCTACACACACACACTACACCTCCAGGAGCTTATTATGAATTATGAAGCGGCGCTGTGCTCTTTGCATGTCCTTCATGACTGGGTTCCTCACTGATGGAAAATGTGCATGAATGTGCTATAGATGGTTCTATATAGAACCTTTTTGAAAAGGGTTCTATATAGCACCCAAAAGGGTTCTTCTATTGCTACAGGCTTGACATTGTCAGAATTGAAGAGCCCCTTTTGGGTGCTATATTATAACCATCTTCAGAAAGGTTCTACATAGAACCATCAACAGCACATTGTCCATCAATCTGAAGAACGCTTCACGACTCAAAGAACCCTTTAATTATACAAAGGGTTATTTGGGTGGTCATGGTTCTATATAGAACCATCTTCTTTACAGTCTTTTTTAAGCATGTACAGCGTTTTTGTTTAGCACAGGGTGCGATTTTTAAACCATAGCTGGTTCTAAGTGAAAGAACAATAGCTGGTTCTAAGGGAAAGTCATGTCTTTATTGAGCTGAGCTAGTTGAGCAGTGTTTTACCTGGTGGACAGCAGGAAGACCCAGGCTGTGGTGTTGGCAGGATCGTTAAACTGATTAATGAGCCTCTCTCTCTCCGAGGCAGAGGTGCTCCCATCTAATCCTACAAACAAACAAACAGCTCAACTTTAATAAAGTCCCACAAAGGACAACATGGTAATGTGAGCCATCAATGCTTGCCAAGCTCTAACACATTTTCAATGTGGGGGAGAAATAAATATTTATAAAAGTAAATATTTTAGTGCAATACCTCAATAAACGTCGCAACTAGGAAGAACAAAAAAGGTGCAAAGGGAACAGCACAGTTACCAGTGTAGCTGCAGTAAAACTTCAGACAGTATTCTTTCATTTCAGAGGAGAAATTCAAGTAAAATGCCTTTTTAATGCAGCTTTTATTAAAAATTCTGTTTATTTTAATTTCACCTTTTATTTTTAAAATCACCACTTTCTGCTTTAATATTTGAGGCTTAGTTTTTTTAATGTGAAGCACACAGCCTGAATATTTCAGTACACACACACACACACACACACACACACACACACACACACACACACACACACACACACGTGAGAACGCACTGTAGTAGTTGATGCTGCGGACCCAGTTCTGACTCTGCTCCCCCGTTTTGATGGGCATCGGCCTCTGACACAGGAAGTCCTCGATGACCGTCAGGGTGGACAGACTCTGACTGCACAGCAAAATGAACAATGTTAAAATAAACCCTTTTAAATGGAGGAGAAAACGGTTCAATTCCACCTTTAAGCTTCATGCTGGTCGTTCAATGGCGGTTCTGGATGGTAAATAAAGTGTCTATATCTGTGTTGTAGTCATGGCGATGTCTGGTTCCCATCGCCACCACTGTAAAGACGTCTGAACCATTTCACACCAAACCCTCTCAGAATCTCTGTTTACACCTCACACACTGAAATATGCAGAAACTCTGAAAAATCGGTGGAATTCCCCTTTTATATTGATATCTAACAGGCTTGCTTTCGTGTTTTCTGCCTAAAGCAAATGAACCATTTCACAGCAAACCCCTCTGAATGACTTTACATCTCAAATGATGGGATAAATTCTCATTTAACATTTCAAACGACAGGAAAATAAACATACAGTATGTAGTGAAAATTTCTTGAAGTATTGAGATCTTATATTTTGGCCACTATCTGTTGGGCCCTAATAAACAAGCTCAGACAGCGAGTGTTACCTGAAGACGAGGATTTTATCTCCTTTGCTGACGCTCTCGTCAATCAGGTGGAAAAGCAGAACCATCTTAGCGGAGTTTTCCAGAACGCCAGTCTGATAGCCACTCATGATGTCCTTAGCCTGCAATGAGCGGGTAAACAATCAATTCAACAACAATCAGGTCAACACCTGCTTGCTTACTGCTGCACTGCGTCACTGTTTAAAATGAATAAATTAATACATTTTATACGACTTGACTTACAGAAATTGGCCTAGATTACATTACTTTTACAAAACAATATCATATAATACATAATATATAATAATATGTGAACACAGGGATATTTTTCAGTTTAAAAAAAAAAAAAGTATTACATTTTAAAAGTGAGTTATTAAACCAAAGTTCTCCCATATTTAAAATGATATAAAAAACCAGGAGACACTCTGTAAATAATGTCTGGCCAAAATAATTTGAACAGCATTCGTTCCTTACATTGGTATTGGTTTTGTAAACTTTTTCTCAAGCCACAAAATTGTAGCTGAAACAACAGTAAATGTAATCATCAGCCGTTGGATGGAACAAAAAAAAAATCCAAACTACAAATTATAAAATATAAATCATAACTGATCTGGCTAAATGAATCATAAATTCATGCTACTTCACCTCAGAGTGCCATAAACTGTACTGCTTACCACGCAGCTACTGACGCCAAAACACCAAACACCACCAGCACTTTAAAATATATCCAAAATTAATTTCTAAAAACTCTGATGAATCTATTTAAACATCGTCATCGTCCAAAGAAAAAGGTTTTAATTTTTTATTTTTACTATTCTACATTATTTGAGTTTAGCAGCTCATCGTTACATTGGGCGCAATTTTCATGATGACTGGACCAATAGAAATGCTCTAAAACTGCTTACAATAAAATCTCCTCATATCAACTTACAGTGAAAGTAAAGCATGTATTTGATCTCCTGTAAAGTTACAGTAAACTCATTTTATACACTGTTGCCTCCTACTGGATGTATTTTGAACTGCAGCAGCAAATAAACAATATGATAAAAGGGGAACTTCACCAGTTTTTCAAAAATAATGATAATTAACTGGTTGAGATGTAAACGGAGTCATTCAGAGAGGTTTGGTGTGAAACGCTCTGCTCTAGAGAAACTTACCGAGTCAGAACTGTTCACAGTGGTGGTGATAGGAACCAGACGTCCACCAGACGTCAAACTTAACCACTATTTTAGCTCTGTCTGCACATAAAGACACGCGTAGGTTCTCTGGTGGTTCTGGATGGTAAATAAAGTGTCTATATCTGTGTTGTAGTCATGGCAACCCCTGGTTCCCATCACCACCACTGTAAAGACGTCTGAACCATTTCACACCAAACCCTCTGGATCGCTCTGTTTACTTCTTAAACACTGAATTATGCAGAAAAATCAATGGAGAAGGAGGAAGTGTAATCTCAGGGGAAGTGTAATCTCTAATGGACGTGTATCCGTACCCATTCATAGGTGATGACCTGGTTAGCCCGTTCCTGTAGAGGCGCAAGGGCCATTCCGGGCAGCCCCCCTTTACTGTTCGCCGGGTCAGAGTTTTTGTTTTTTAAGCCTGGGGCGGTGCAGCGGGTTGCTGAGGTGGAGTTCAGGTCGTCCAGGTCGAGGTCCTGCTCATTGGCCAGATTCTCCTTCTGCAGGGCTTCATAGAGAACGTCTGGATGGTTCCAAATCTGATGGAAACACACGAACGCATGAGGCGGGTTAGAACATAGAGAAGTCCAACTCATTAGACCAGGGGGTCACTCATCTTATCCGCACAGCTCCAACTGCACTGCAGGTTTTCATTCCAACCTAACAGGAGTTTTTAGCTACTAGCTGACAGTGTGTAGTGGCAGAAACCACACGATAAAATGAAAACGAATTTATTATTTATTCATAAACGCATCGTTTTGCCTCCATAAATGCATCAGTTCATCTCAATAAATGCTCTTTAATCAAAAAACCCCTCAAACAGTTGTTGAACGCGTCTCACTGGCTGATCTAACGCTGCATCCCAAACCACACACTTGTGTACTTCATCCTACTACACTAAAGAGTGCACTTCTAATGGTAAATGCACTGGTTTTCCATTCTATTCAGTGACCTTGTGTGCAGTTTGGGGCATGAAAATAATAAAGCAGTGGGGAATCTCAGCTGTTTAGATTTTAGCTTTCATTTGCTGTCTCTAAAGCAATAAATATGACATCAAGTCAATAAACGCAAATACACTGGCTGTGATAAAGATATTTAAAGTGTTTTAAACGTGTCTTGCTGCCTTTGCCGGATGAGTTACAGCTGTTATCTCGTTACAAGCTACAAGCCGCCACAGCTCTGCTGAATAAACCCTGCCAAGAATGGCAGCGTGACTGTGACTTCATCGGAATCGCCTAGAGACTGTTTGAGGGAAGTGATGATTTAGATATGCAGCTCTTCAGACACGCAATCTTATTTTGTGAAACGAACCCCTGATCTTGGGTCAGTTTGAGGCGTGTAATAACACGCAGGGGGTGCGGTCGTTACCTTGCAGCAGACACAGAAGGCTTTCAGGGGGTTCAGGCCCAGCCAGCCACTGTTCCCCGCCTCGCGGAAGCGGTTCATGAACTCTTTATAGAGCGCCCTCTGCAGGGGAGACAGACGCACCAGGATTACGTGCTCCTCTTTAGTGGGAAGATGCGTCCGCAACACGTCATGACCACGCCTGGAAAAGAAGATACAGGCTATAAAATCTGTCCTAGAAAGCCAATAATATAAAAATATACATGGCTAGATGAACAATAACATAACAATATATCGCTGCTGTGATGAACTGCCACAACACAAAATATTGAATAAAAATCATAAAATCACTGTAATGGTATTTTACTAAATGTAGCACTATTGATTCTTTTGTCTCAGTTCCAACTAAAAAAATTAAAAAATAAATGCATCAAAACACATTTCTTGAAGTATCACATCATTTTATTTTTATTGTCCATATCGTCCAACTCTACGCCTCTACGCTCTTGAAAAGATGGTTCTTCAAGAGTTTTTTAGTGAAGAGAATGGTTCTATATAGAACCACAAACACTCAGAGCAGTCTTTGCATTATTAAATGGTTCTTTACATCATGTAAGCATTCGTAAGAGTGATGTAGAAAGTGTTTTATATGGTTCTATTTAGCACCCAAAAGGGTTCTGCTATTGTGACAATGTCACGCTGGTAACAATACAAGAACCCTTTGGTTCTATATAAACCCTTTCTCCTTTAAGTTAAGTGACCCTTTTTTAATCCATCCATGAAGTGAAACACCACATACACACTAGTGAGCACACACACACACACACACACACACACACACACACACAACAGGGGGCAGTGAGCACACTTGCCCAGAGTGGTGGGCAGCCCTATCCACGGCGCCCAGGGAGCAGTTGGGGGTTAGGTGTCTTGCTCAAGGACACCTCAGTCACGGACTGTCAGCTCTGGGGATCGAACCGGCAACCTTCTGGTCACAGAGACAGATCCCTAACCTCCAGCCCACGACTGCCCCCCAAAAATTTGATGGAGATGCAGATGTGGTTGATGGAGGATGATGATGTCTTTGATGGGGAATGGGTTGTATATGATTCTATGTAGAACCTTTCTTGAAAGGGTCCTATGTAACACCAAAAAGGGTTCTTCTATTATTACTCTGTCAAGCTTTTTACAATAGAAGAACCATTTTTGGTGCTATACAGAACCCTTTTCAAAGAGGGTATACAGAACCATCAAAAGCACATTGCCCTTCAATCTGAAGAACTCTTTAATCATGCAAAGGGTTCTTTGAGTGTTCGTGGTTCTATATAGAACCATTTTCATCATTAGATATCAAGTGTGTTGATAACTAAGAAAGCTGTATAACATTTTAAAATTTTAACAAAATTAGTATCTAAAATTAATATCCAGAATGACATTCTAACAAAACCATTATCCAGAATTAATTTTGGATAAAATGAATATTCAGAATAAAGTTAACAAAATTAAACAATAAAATTATAGTATATTTATTATTTAATTTAATATTGTTTAATATAATATTAAAATATATTCAATAATATAATTTTAAAACCGTGTTGCTCCCATAATAATTTAAAAAATCTGGCATAAAACATCTTCAAATAGATTCTGGAGGTGTGTAAACATTTCATGATGAAAGACATAGAGCAGCACATTAGCATAAACTATGATTATTCATATTCAGTACGCTGTACTCTGCTCCTCACCTCTGTACGAAGCCCTCCAGCAGGCTGTGCAGGACGTGGCTGCGGTACCTCATGAGCCGGACGTCCTGCGGCGTGCTGTCGATACACTGACCGTTCAGGATCGGACGCTCGAACATGTTGCTGAACTCCTGCCGCGTGCCGAGGAAGTTGGGCCGCACGAAGTCCACCATGCACCAGTACTCGGTCAGGTTATTCTGAAGCGGATAGCCGGTCAGCACCACGCGGCGCCGCGAGCGGATGTTCTTCAGGGCCTGAGATGTGCTGGCGTGGCAGTTTTTAATGCGGTGACCCTCGTCACAAATCACCACGTCTGGACCTGGCCGCGACAGAGCCTTCTCAATCCCTGACAACCGGACAGAAGGCATTTCAATTAAATCACGTTATTCCAGACTCTCTCGCATCTGAAGCAGAGTGAAGTCTGCAGTGACATCAAAGTGCATCCATCTGATATTGGTGATTCAACAGCATCAATTTCAGAACGTCAAAATAGATAATCGATTACAATAATACTCAACATTGAAATTCTCAGACAATTTCAAAAGTAAAACTAAAGAAAAGGGGTAAAAAATGCATCATGATATAAATTTTTCAATTAAACGAACAAAATATCATTGAGGTGGTAGCCCAATGTTGCTGAAGACCCCAAAGTGTTTAGAAGCAGCCTCATTACACACCTTTCATGAGCTCCTGCTGTCTGTCCTCTTCGTCCAGATCGATGATGACCGGTACAGCAGGCTTTTTTGACTTTCTCTTGCGACCGGTCACGAAGCTCTTTTTGAGGGAGAGGAGACGATACATCTCGTATCCCATCAACAGAACCCCGCCGGCACTCGTCCACTCGTCCACCACCTTCGCCCGGGCTGCCGTCGTCCTGCAGTGGAAAAACAAATAGGCTTAAAAATTAGAATTAAAAAAATGCAATAATAACACATTTAATTTATATATATATATATATATATATATATATATATATATATATATATATATATATATATATATATATATATATATATATAAATAAAAGTGTGTGTGTGTGTGTGTAATTTTACAAAATTTGCATTTTTTCTTGCATTCTTTTAACATGTACTGTATTATATTGATATATATTGATACCATAAAAATGACTATTATTATATTATTCTTTTCTGGTTTTCTCTTATGCTTCACTTTGACTGGATGAATAGTGTAAAAGCTGTAGTTACTTGTGCTCGTCATTGAGGATGTGCACTTTAAAGGTTCGGGGGGAAATCTGGGCCGGGTCGGTGTCTGGAGGAATGGACTCAGCCGAAGGCAACCACAGATTAAACTCTGCTAACCAGTTTTGCAAAGTGTTCACCTGGAAGGACGGAGGGAGAGAGAGAAAAGATACACAGGTGTAAAAACAACAGTTACAGTATCACCGAGCAGAATCTCATTCATGATGTACTATAATTTCACTACTTGCTCCAAAGTCACCTGGAAGTGGTGATTCAACTGCATCTGTATTGGACCCTGGTACTTTGTACTTGAATACTCTGTTAACTGTTCAAGATGCCAGTATTCAAATACTGAAACCACAGTTCAGGAATTTGTCTCATTTTATTACAGAGAAAATACACCCAGTAGCAATTCAGTCAAACGCTGATCCAGTGTAGAGTTCACTTGCGGTTCACGGAGCAGCCGGGTGTGGGGCAGCCTTTTCGCTAACTAGGCTTACTCACTCTAGCTGATGTTGGCCAGAACCAGAAACAGTACAGGTTCCCCACTATTTTGTGGTGCTCTGTCTGGTTCATGCAGTTTTATTAAACCTTTGTTACGATTATCATTTATTAGTGCGCTGATAATTCACGCACCCACTATTACTGATGCTGTGGTCCAACAGCTGGAGCTGTATTACAGAAACTTCCTTTCTTGGTTTAACTTAAGAGCTGACAGGTCGAGATAAGATTTTCACAAATTCGTATTACAGAAGCAAAACTGATCTTAATTTAGGAATCTTATCTTACAGCATCTTAACCTAATCAATCAACTGTCACTTCTGTTTCCTAGCAACCGACCGTACACGCACAGCTGAAACAGAAACATGTAATCAAATTAGTCAAGTTAGGTAGCCAACAGCTAACATTAGCTACTGATACAGATGTAAAAAATCTGAATAAAAGGGTCTAACAGAGCTAAAGTGTGATAAACTGTGAGTAGTGAATGCTGTGAGAGCACCCCCTGCTGTTTATCAGAGCGCCCCCTGCTATTTATTAGTGTCGCCGCTCCCCAGTTTCAGTCTCCATTTCCCAAACGCTTTAGGCGAGCGCACTAACGTTACTCCTCCTAATAAAAAGACACACGTTCAGCTCCGCCTCCTCATTATTCACCACCATCACTGTAATATTTCATCATCAACTTTAACACAGGAAGGTGATCAGAGGGGCGGTGGAGTTCGAGTCGGCAGCATCTGAGATGTTTAAAACGCAGAGTTAGAAGAGAAAAACGTCTCCCAGTGAAAGTCGCATTTTACAGTAGAAATAAATGGAGCTCATTATGCTGGTAGTGAACTACGCCGCCTGACTCAGCCACCTCAGAACCAGAGAAACGGACCTTAAACAGAAGTTAGGACCCTGTTGGGGTTCATCCTAAAGTTAGGACAGGATTTAGGAGGTTTATTCTAGTCAGGATGTTTGTGATGCTGTTTTCTTATCTGGAGTTCATGATGAGATTATGACGTTAGGAACTCTTATTCTGGACTAACTACTGTCCTAAATTTAGTAATAACTGATGTCGTCACGGTGAGCAAACAGATCAGATTTCAGAGTTAAAATGGTTTTGTAATACGGCCCTTGGTCTCTGCTGCACTATAACTGTAAAGTTACTGCATATTGAACAGAAGAGTTTATTGTATAGTGTCTAAATAGTTTGTATTTATTGCCTGTCTGACTCTGTTCTGCGTTTAAATGCATCACCGACTTCTGAAGGAACTACATTCTGTTCCTCTCCCAACACATCTGAGACGAGAAGAAATGACCGTAAAGCTGATTTTGTGCGTGGAGTCTGAAGAGAGAAGTCGAGTCTTACAGGGACGATGGCGAGCACGGTTTTGGCTCCTGTGTGCCGCAGCAGGATGTCTATGAACGAGATGACCTGCAGAGTTTTGCCCAGACCCATACTGTGGGCCAGGATGCAGCCGAACCCGCTGCTGGTCTTGTAGCGCTCCAGAGACTCCACCAGGTTATCATACAGGAAACGGATCCCGCCGATCTGCCAAACACAGAGAGAAGAGGCGCCTGACGTTTAGTGAAACCACTTTCACTACTGCTGGTAATAACAGTAAAAATACAAACACACACTGAAGAAGATGGTTCTTCAAAGATTATTTAGTAAAGAAAATGGTTCTATGTAGAACCATAAATACTCAAAAACCCCTTTGCACGATTCAAGGGTTGGTGCATTGTGAAAGAGTTCTTCAGATTGATAGAGAATGTGCTGTAGATGGTTCTATATAGAACCTTTTTAAAAATAAAAAAAAAATCTTACCAGATTGACATCATCAGGACAGCAGAACCATTCTGGGCGTTATGCTGTATGTTATGTTGTACCCGAGTGCAGGGCGTACCTGGTGAGGTTTGACGGC